>NW_022142884.1:0-15361 GCF_007565055.1 Rhinopithecus roxellana | reverse complement strand
GCAGAGGTGGTAACTCTGTGAGATGAACTCACAGATCAGAAAGAAGTTTCTCAGAAAGCTTCTTTCTCATTTTTATTGGAAGATGTTTCCATTGGCCCCATTGTTTTCAAAGGGATCGGGAATATCTGTTCTCAGATTCCACACAATAGGGCTAGGCCACGGCCCCACGAAATACAGCTGCAACTTAGTGAGTTGAATTCACACATCACAAAGCGGTTTCTCAGAAAGCTTCCCACTTTAGTAAGACGAGGTTATTTGTGGTCTTGGAGCGCCACCGTGTGTCCTATTGCAGATTCTGCGAAAACTCTGCTAGCAAGTTTCTCAGTGGAAACAATGATGGACATCTGTGGGCTGAATTCACCCACAACAAAGAAGTTTCTGAGAAGGCTTCTCTGCAGGTTTCTCTGAGGATAGTTCCTTATTCAGCATGCGATTCAACGATATCCAAGACATCACATCTGAGATTCCTCAAAATGAGTGCTAGGAAACTCCCCCGAGAAAGGGTGATAGAACACTGTGAAATGAATTCACATATCACAAAGCAGTTTCGCAGAAAGCTTGGTTCCGCTTTCTCTTGGAGTATATTAGTTTTCTCCTTCTATTCTTCAAAGCTATCTGAAATATCACTTCTCGGAATCCACGGAAACAGTCCTAAGAAACGGCCCCAAAAAACACTGGCGTAACTCTGTGAGTTGCATTCACACATGGCAATGCAGTTTCTCACAAAGCTTCTCTTTAGTTATTATGTGAGGATAATTCCTTTATCACCATGGGCCCCAATAGGCTCCCAAATATCACTTTGCAGATTCCAAGAAAAGAGTGTTAGCAAACTGCTTCTTGAGGCAGAGGTTGTAACTCTGTGAGATGAACTCACAGATCAGAAAGAAGTTTCTCAGAAAGCTTCTTTCACGTTTTGAACGGATGAAATTTCCTTTATCAGCGTAGGCCTCAATGTGATCCAAAGAAGCCCTTCTCAGTTTCCCCAAAGACAGTGTTAATGGACTGCTCCACGAAACATAAGTGTAACTCTGTGAGATGAATTCACACATCACCAAGAAGTTTCTAAGAAAGCTTCTTTCTAGTTTTCATCTGTGGAAATTTCCTTTGTCACTGTAATGTTCATTGCGCTGTGAAGTATCTAATTGCAGATTTCCAGAAAACTGTGCTAACAAACTGATCACTGAAGAGAACGTGTAACTCTGTGAGTTGCATTCACACATGGCAATGCAGTTTCTCAGAAAGCTTCTCTTAGTTATTATGAGGATATTCCTTTATCACCATGGGCCTCAATAGGCTCCCAATTATCACTTTGCAGATTCCACCAAAAAGCGTGTTAGCAAACTGCTTCTTGAAGGCAGAGGTTGTAACTCTGTGAGATGAACTCACAGATCAGAAAGAAGTTTCTCAGAAAGCTTCTTCACGTTTTGAACGGATGAAATTTCCTTTATCAGCGTAGGCCTCAATGTGATCCAAAGAAGCCCTTCTCAGTTTCCCCAAAGACAGTGTTAATGGGACTGCTCCACGAAACATAAGTGGTAACTCTGTGAGATGAATTCACACATCACCAAGAAGTTTCTAAGAAAGCTTCTTCTAGTTTTCATCTGTGGAATTTCCTTTGTCACTGTAATGTTCATTGCGCTAGTGAAGTATCTAATTGCAGATTTCCAGAAAACTGTGCTACAAACTGATCACTGAAGAGAAAACGGTGTAACCTCTGAGTTGCATTCACACATGGCAATGCAGTTTCTCAGAAAGCTTCTCTTTAGTTATTATGTGAGGATAATTCCTTATCACCATGGGCCCCAATAGGCTCCCAAATATCACTTTGCAGATTCCACCAAAAGAGTGTTAGCAAACTGCTTCTTGAAGGCAGAGGTTGTAACTCTGTGAGATGAACTCACGATCAGAAAGAAGTTTCTCAGAAAGCTTCTTTCACGTTTTTGAACGGAATGAAATTTCCTTTATCAGCGTAGGCCTCAATGTGATCCAAAGAAGCCCTTCTCAGATTCCCCAAGACAGTGTTAATGGACTGCTCCACGAAACATAAGTGTAAATCTGTGAGATGAATTCACACATCACCAAGAAGTTTCTAAGAAAGCTTCTTTCTAGTTTCATCTGTGGAAATTTCCTTTGTCACTGTAATGATTCATTGCGCTGTGAAGTATCTAATTGCAGATTTCCAGAAAACTGTGCTAACAAACTGATCACTGAAGAGAAACGTGTAAACTCTGTGAGTTGCATTCACACATGGCAATGCAGTTTTCTCAGAAGCTTCTCTTAGTTATTATGTGAGGATAATTCCTTTATCACCATGGGCCTCCAATAGGCTCCCAAATATCACTTTGCAGATTCCACCAAAAAGTGTTAGCAAACTGCTTCTTAAGGCAGAGGTGGTAACTCTGTGAGATGAACTCACAGATCAGAAAGAAGCTTTCTCAAAAAGCTTCTTTCACGTTTTGAACGGATGAAATTTCCTTTATCAGCGTAGGCCTCAATGTGATCCAAAGAAGCCCTTCTCAGATTCCCCAAAGACAGTGTTAATGGACTGCTCCACGAAACATAAGTGTAACTCTGTGAGATGAATTCACACATCACCAAGAAGTTTCTAAGAAAGCTTCTTTCTAGTTTTCATCTGTGGAAATTTCCTTTGTCACTGTAATGTTCATTGCGCTATGAAGTATCTAATTGCAGATTTCCAGAAAACTGTGCTAACAAACTGATCACTGAAGAGAAACGTGTAACTCTGTGAGTTGCATTCACACAAGGCAATGCAGTTTCTCAGAAAGCTTCTCTTTAGTTATTATGTGAGGATATTTGCTTTATCACCATGGGCCCCAATACGCTCCCAATTATCACTTTGCAGATTCCACTAAAAGCGTGTTAGCAAACTGCTTCTTGAGGCAGAGGTTGTAACTCTGTGAGATGAACTCACAGATCAGAAAGAAGTTTCTCAGAAAGCTTCTTTCACGTTTTGAACGGATGAAATTTCCCTTTATCAGCGTAGGCCTCAATGTGATCCAAAGAAGCCCTTCTCAGATTCCCCAAAGACAGTGTTAATGGACTGCTCCACGAAACATAAGTGTAACTCTGTGAGATGAATTCACACATCACCAAGAAGTTTCTAAGAAAGCTTCTTTCTAGTTTTCATCTGTGGACATTTCCTTTGTCACTGTAATGTTCATTGCGCTGTGAAGTATCTAATTGCAGATTTCCAGAAAACTGTGCTAAACAAACTGATCACTGAAGAGAAACGTGTAACTCTGTGAGTTGCATTCACACTGGCAATGCAGTTTCTCAGAAAGCTTCTCCTTAGTTATTATGTGAGGATAATTCCTTTATCACCATGGGCCTCAATAGGCTCCCAAATATCACTTTGCAGATTCCACCAAAAAAGTGTTAGCAAACTGCTTCTTAAGGCAGAGGTTGTAACTCTGTGAGATGAACTCACAGATCAGAAAGAAGTTTCTCAGAAAGCTTCTTTCACGTTTTGAACGGATGAAATTTCCTTTATCAGCGTAGGCCTCAATGTGATCCAAAGAAGCCCTTCTCAGTTTCCCCAAAGACAGTGTTAATGGACTGCTCCACGAAACATAAGTGTAACTCTGTGAGATGAATTCACACATCACCAAGAAGTTTCTAAGAAAGCTTCTTTCTAGTTTTCATCTGTGGAAATTTCCTTTGTCACTGTAATGTTCATTGCGCTATGAAGTATCTAATTGCAGATTTCCAGAAAACTGTGCTAACAAACTGATTCACTGAAGAGAAACGTGTAACTCTGTGAGTTGCATTCACACATGGCAATGCAGTTTCTCAGCAAAGCTTCTCTTAGTTATTATGTGAGGATATTTCTTTATCACCATGGGCCTCAATAGGCTCCCAATATCACTTTGCAGATTCCACCAAAAGCGTGTTAGCAAACTGCTTCTTAAGGCAGAGGTTGTAACTCTGTGAGATGAACTCACAGATCAGAAAGAAGTTTCTCAGAAAGCTTCTTTCACGTTTTGAACGGATGAAATTTCCTTTATCAGCGTAGGCCTCAATGTGATCCAAAGAAGCCCTTCTCAGATTCCCCAAAGACAGTGTTAATGGACTGCTCCACGAAACATAAGTGTAACTCTGTGAGATGAATTCACACATCACCAAGAAGTTTCTAAGAAAGCTTCTTTCTAGTTTTCATCTGTGGAATTTCCTTTGTCACTGTAATGTTCATTGCGCTGTGAAGTATCTAATTGCAGATTTCCAGAAAACTGTGCTAACAAACTGATCACTGAAGAGAAACGTGTAACTCTGTGAGTTGCATTCACACATGGCAATGCAGTTTCTCAGAAAGCTTCTCCTTTAGTTATTATGTGAGGATAATTCCTTTATCACCATGGGCCTCCAATAGGCTCCCAATATCACTTTGCAGATTCCACCAAAAAGTGTTAGCAAACTGCTTTCTTAAGGCAGAGGTTGTAACTCTGTGAGATGAACTCACAGATCAGAAAAGAAGTTTCTCAGAAAGCTTCTTTCACGTTTTGAACGGATGAAATTTCCTTTATCAGCGTAGGCCTCAATGTGATCCAAAGAAGCCCTTCTCAGATTCCCCAAAGACAGTGTTAATGGACTGCTCCACGAAACATAAGTGTAACTCTGTGAGATGAATTCACACATCACCAAGAAGTTTCTAAGAAAGCTTCTTTCTAGTTTTCATCTGTGGACATTTCCTTTGTCACTGTAATGTTCATTGCGCTATGAAGTATCTAATTGCAGATTTCCAGAAAACTGTGCTAACAAACTGATCACTGAAGAGAAACGTGTAACTCTGTGAGTTGCATTCACACATGGCAATGCAGTTTCTCAGCAAGCTTCTCCTTAGTTATTATGTGAGGGATAATTCCTTTATCACCATGGGCCTCAATAGGCTCCCAAATATCACTTTGCAGATTCCACCAAAAAAGTGTTAGCAAACTGCTTCTTAAGGCAGAGGTTGTAACTCTGTGAGATGAACTCACAGATCAGAAAGAAGTTTCTCAGAAAGCTTCTTTCACGTTTTGAACGGATTGAAATTTCCTTTATCAGCGTAGGCCTCAATGTGATCCAAAGAAGCCCTTCTCAGTTTCCCCAAAGGACAGTGTTAATGGACTGCTCCACGAAACATAAGTGTAACTCTGTGAGATGAATTCACACATCACCAAGAAGTTTCTAAGAAAGCTTCTTTCTAGTTTTCATCTGTGGAAATTTCCTTTGTCACTGTAATGTTCATTGCGCTATGAAGTATCTAATTGCAGATTTCCAGAAAACTGTGCTAACAAACTGATCACTGAAGAGAAACGTATAACTCTGTGAGTTGCATTCACACATGGCAATGCAGTTTCTCAGAAAGCTTCTCTTTAGTTATTATGTGAGGATAATTCCTTTATCACCATGGGCCCCAATAGGCTCCCAAATATCATTTTGCAGATTACACGAACAGAGTGTTAGCCATCTGCTTCTTTGGGCAGAGGTGGTAACTCTGTGAGATGAACTCACAGATCAGAAAGAAGTTTCTCAGAAAGCTTCTTTCTCATTTTTATTGGAAGATGTTTCCATTGGCCCATTGTTTTCAAAGGGATCGGGAATATCTGTTCTCAGATTCCACACAAATAGGGCTAGGCCACGGCCCCACGAAATACAGCTGCAACTTAGTGAGTTGAATTCACACATCACAAAGCGGTTTTCTCAGAAAGCTTCCCACTTTAGTAAGACGAGGTTATTTGTGGTCTTGGAGCGCCACCGTGTGTCCTATTGCAGATTCTGCGAAAACTCTGCTAGCAAGTTTCTCAGTGGAAACAATGATGGACATCTGTGGGCTGAATTCACCCACAACAAAGAAGTTTCTGAGAAGGCTTCTCTGCAGGTTTCTCTGAGGATAGTTCCTTATTCAGCATGCGATTCAACGATATCCAAGACATCACATCTGAGATTCCTCAAAATGAGTGCTAGGAAACTCCCCCGAGAAAGGGTGATAGAACACTGTGAAATGAATTCACATATCACAAAGCAGTTTCGCAGAAAGCTTGGTTCCGCTTTCTCTTGGAGTATATTAGTTTTCTCCTTCTATTCTTCAAAGCTATCTGAAATATCACTTCTCGGAATCCACGGAAACAGTCCTAAGAAACGGCCCCAAAAAACACTGGCGTAACTCTGTGAGTTGCATTCACACATGGCAATGCAGTTTCTCACAAAGCTTCTCTTTAGTTATTATGTGAGGATAATTCCTTATCACCATGGGCCCCAATAGGCTCCCAAATATCACTTTGCAGATTCCAGAAAGAGTGTTAGCAAACTGCTTCTTGAGGCAGAGGTTGTAACTCTGTGAGATGAACTCACAGATCAGAAAGAAGTTTCTCAGAAAGCTTCTTTCACGTTTTGAACGGATGAAATTTCCTTTATCAGCGTAGGCCTCAATGTGATCCAAAGAAGCCCTTCTCAGTTTCCCCCAAGACAGTGTTAATGGACTGCTCCACGAAACATAAGTGTAACTCTGTGAGATGAATTCACACATCACCAAGAAGTTTCTAAGAAAGCTTCTTTCTAGTTTTCATCTGTGGAAATTTCCTTTGTCACTGTAATGTTCATTGCGCTATGAAGTATCTAATTGCAGATTTCCAGAAAACTGTGCTAACAAACTGATCACTGAAGAGAAACGTGTAACTCTGTGAGTTGCATTCACACATGGCAATGCAGTTTCTCAGAAAGCTTCTCCTTAGTTATTATGTGAGGATAATTCCTTTATCACCATGGGGCCTCAATAGGCTCCCAAATATCACTTTGCAGATTCCACCAAAAGTGTTAGCAAACTGCTTCTTAAGGCAGAGGTTGTAACTCTGTGAGATGAACTCACAGATCAGAAAGAAGTTTCTCAGAAAGCTTCTTTCACGTTTTGAACGGATGAAATTTCCTTTCTCAGCGTAGGCCTCAATGTGATCCAAAGAAGCCCTTCTCAGTTTCCCCAAAGACAGTGTTAATGGACTGCTCCACGAAACATAAGTGTAACTCTGTGAGATGAATTCACACATCACCAAGAAGTTTCTAAGAAAGCTTCTTTCTAGTTTTCATCTGTGGAAATTTCCTTTGTCACTGTAATGTTCATTGCGCTATGAAGTATCTAATTGCAGATTTCCAGAAAACTGTGCTAACAAACTGATCACTGAAGAGAAACGTGTAACTCTGTGAGTTGCATTCACACATGGCAATGCAGTTTCTCAGAAAGCTTCTCTTTAGTTATTATGTGAGGATATTTGCTTTATCACCATGGGCCCCAATAGCGCTCCCAATATCACTTTGCAGATTCCACTAAAAGCGTGTTAGCAAACTGCTTCTTGAGGCAGAGGTTGTAACTCTGTGAGATGAACTCACAGATCAGAAAAGTTTCTCAGAAAGCTTCTTTCACGTTTTGAACGGATGAAATTTCCTTTATCAGCGTAGGCCTCAATGTGATCCAAAGAAGCCCTTCTCAGATTCCCCAAAGACAGTGTTAATGGACTGCTCCACGAAACATAAGTGTAACTCTGTGAGATGAATTCACACATCACCAAGAAGTTTCTAAGAAAGCTTCTTTCTAGTTTTCATCTGTGGACATTTCCTTTGTCACTGTAATGTTCATTGCGCTGTGAAGTATCTAATTGCAGATTTCCAGAAAACTGTGCTAAGAAACTGATCACTGAAGAGAAACGTGTAACTCTGTGAGTTGCATTCACACATGGCAATGCAGTTTCTCAGAAAGCTTCTCCTTAGTTATTATGTGAGGATAATTCCTTTATCACCATGGGCCTCAATAGGCTCCCAAATATCACTTTGCAGATTCCACCAAAAATTGTTAGCAAACTGCTTCTTAAGGCAGAGGTTGTAACTCTGTGAGATGAACTCACAGATCAGAAACATTTCTCAAAAGCTTCTTTCACGTTTTGAACGGATGAAATTTCCTTTCTCAGCGTAGGCCTCAATGTGATCCAAAGAAGCCCTTCTCAGTTTCCCCAAAGACAGTGTTAATGGACTGCTCCACGAAACATAAGTGTAACTCTGTGAGATGAATTCACACATCACCAAGAAGTTTCTAAGAAAGCTTCTTTCTAGTTTTCATCTTTGGAAATTTCCTTTGTCAGTGTAATGTTCATTGCGCTGTGAAGTATCTAATTGCAGATTTCCAGAAAACTGTGCTAACAAACTGATCACTGAAGAGAAACGTGTAACTCTGTGAGTTGCATTCACACATGGCAATGCAGTTTCTCAGAAAGCTTCTCCTTAGTTATTATGTGAGGATAATTCCTTTATCACCATGGGCCTCAATAGGCTCCCAAATATCACTTTGCAGATTCCACCAAAAAGTGTTAGCAAACTGCTTCTTAAGGCAGAGGTTGTAACTCTGTGAGATGAACTCACAGATCAGAAAGAACTTTCTCAAAAGCTTCTTTCACGTTTTGAACGGATGAAATTTCCTTTATCAGCGTAGGCCTCAATGTGATCCAAAGAAGCCCTTCTCAGTTTCCCCAAAGACAGTGTTAATGGACTGCTCCACGAAACATAAGTGTAACTCTGTGAGATGAATTCACACATCACCAAGAAGTTTCTAAGAAAGCTTCTTTCTAGTTTTCATCTGTGGAAATTTCCTTTGTCACTGTAATGTTCATTGCGCTGTGAAGTATCTAATTGCAGATTTCCAGAAAACTGTGCTAACAAACTGATCACTGAAGAGAAACGTGTAACTCTGTGAGTTGCATTCACACATGGCAATGCAGTTTCTCAGAAAGCTTCTCTTTAGTTATTATGTGAGGATAATTCCTTTATCACCATGGGCCTCAATACTCCCAAATATCACTTTGCAGATTCCACCAAAATGTTAGCAAACTGCTTCTTAAGGCAGAGGTTGTAACTCTGTGAGATGAACTCACAGATCAGAAAGAAGTTTCTCAGAAAGCTTCTTTCACGTTTTGAACGGATGAAATTTCCTTTATCAGCGTAGGCCTCAATGTGATCCAAAGAAGCCCTTCTCAGTTTCCCCAAAGACAGTGTTAATGGACTGCTCCACGAAACATAATGTAACTCTGTGAGATGAATTCACACATCACCAAGAAGTTTCTAAGAAAGCTTCTTTCTAGTTTTCATCTGTGGAAATTTCCTTTGTCACTGTAATGTTCATTGCGCTATGAAGTATCTAATTGCAGATTTCCAGAAAACTGTGCTAACAAACTGATCACTGAAGAGAAACGTGTAACTCTGTGAGTTGCATTCACACATGGCAATGCAGTTTCTCAGAAAGCTTCTCTTAGTTATTATGTGAGGATATTCCTTTATCACCATGGGCCTCAATAGGCTCCCAAAATCACTTTGCAGATTCCACCAAAAATGTTAGCAAACTGCTTCTTAAGGCAGAGGTTGTAACTCTGTGAGATGAACTCACAGATCAGAAAGAAGTTTCTCAGAAAGCTTCTTTCACGTTTTGAACGGATGAAATTTCCTTTCTCAGCGTAGGCCTCAATGTGATCCAAAGAAGCCCTTCTCAGTTTCCCCAAAGACAGTGTTAATGGACTGCTCCACGAAACATAAGTGTAACTCTGTGAGATGAATTCACACATCACCAAGAAGTTTCTAAGAAAGCTTCTTTCTAGTTTTCATCTGTGGAAATTTCCTTTGTCACTGTAATGTTCATTGCGCTATGAAGTATCTAATTGCAGATTTCCAGAAAACTGTGCTAACAAACTGATCACTGAAGAGAAACGTGTAACTCTGTGAGTTGCATTCACACATGGCAATGCAGTTTCTCAGAAAGCTTCTCTTAGTTATTATGTGAGGATATTTTTTATCACCATGGGCCCAATAGCTCCCAAATATCACTTTGCAGATTCCACCAAAAGTGTTAGCAAACTGCTTCTTAGGCAGAGGTTGTAACTCTGTGAGATGAACTCACAGATCAGAAAGAAGTTTCTCAGAAAAGCTTCTTTCACGTTTTGAACGGATGAAATTTCCTTTATCAGCGTAGGCCTCAATGTGATCCAAAGAAGCCCTTCTCAGTTCCCCAAAGACAGTGTTAATGGACTGCTCCACGAAACATAAGTGTAACTCTGTGAGATGAATTCACACATCACCAAGAAGTTTCTAAGAAAGCTTCTTTCTAGTTTTCATCTGTGGAATTTCCTTTGTCACTGTAATGTTCATTGCGCTATGAAGTATCTAATTGCAGATTTCCAGAAAACTGTGCTAACAAACTGATCACTGAAGAGAAACGTGTAACTCTGTGAGTTGCATTCACACATGGCAATGCAGTTTCTCAGAAAGCTTCTCCTTAGTTATTATGTGAGGATAATTCCTTTATCACCATGGGCCTCAATAGGCTCCCAAATATCACTTTGCAGATTCCACCAAAAATGTTAGCAAACTGCTTCTTAAGGCAGAGGTTGTAACTCTGTGAGATGAACTCACGATCAGAAAGAACTTTCTCAAAAGCTTCTTTCACGTTTTGAACGGATGAAATTTCCTTTATCAGCGTAGGCCTCAATGTGATCCAAAGAAGCCCTTCTCAGATTCCCCAAAGACAGTGTTAATGGACTGCTCCACGAAACATAAGTGTAACTCTGTGAGATGAATTCACACATCACCAAGAAGTTTCTAAGAAAGCTTCTTTCTAGTTTTCATCTGTGGAAATTTCCTTTGTCACTGTAATGTTCATTGCGCTATGAAGTATCTAATTGCAGATTTCCAGAAAACTGTGCTAACAAACTGATCACTGAAGAGAAACGTATAACTCTGTGAGTTGCATTCACACATGGCAATGCAGTTTCTCAGAAAGCTTCTCTTTAGTTATTATGTGAGGATAATTCCTTTATCACCATGGGCCCCAATAGGCTCCCAAATATCATTTGCAGATTACACGAACAGAGTGTTAGCCATCTGCTTCTTGGGCAGAGGTGGTAACTCTGTGAGATGAACTCACAGATCAGAAAGAAGTTTCTCAGAAAGCTTCTTTCTCATTTTTATTGGAAGATGTTTCCATTGGCCCCATTGTTTTCAAAGGGATCGGGAATATCTGTTCTCAGATTCCACACAAATAGGGCTAGGCCACGGCCCCAAAATACAGCTGCAACTTAGTGAGTTGAATTCACACATCACAAAGCGGTTTCTCAGAAAGCTTCCCACTTTAGTAAGACGAGGTTATTTGTGGTCTTGGAGCGCCACCGTGTGTCCTATTGCAGATTCTGCGAAAACTCTGCTAGCAAGTTTCTCAGTGGAAACAATGATGGACATCTGTGGGCTGAATTCACCCACAACAAAGAAGTTTCTGAGAAGGCTTCTCTGCAGGTTTCTCTGAGGATAGTTCCTTATTCAGCATGCGATTCAACGATATCCAAGACATCACATCTGAGATTCCTCAAAATGAGTGCTAGGAAACTCCCCCGAGAAAGGGTGATAGAACACTGTGAAATGAATTCACATATCACAAAGCAGTTTCGCAGAAAGCTTGGTTCCGCTTTCTCTTGGAGTATATTAGTTTTCTCCTTCTATTTCTTCAAAGCTATCTGAAATATCACTTCTCGGAATCCACGGAAACAGTCCTAAGAAACGGCCCAAAAAACACTGGCGTAACTCTGTGAGTTGCATTCACACATGGCAATGCAGTTTCTCACAAAGCTTCTCTTTAGTTATTATGTGAGGATAATTCCTTTATCACCATGGGCCCCAATAGGCTCCCAAATATCACTTTGCAGATTCCAAGAAAAGAGTGTTAGCAAACTGCTTCTTGAGGCAGAGGTTGTAACTCTGTGAGATGAACTCACAGATCAGAAAGAAGTTTCTCAGAAAGCTTCTTTCACGTTTTGAACGGATGAAATTTCCTTTATCAGCGTAGGCCTCAATGTGATCCAAAGAAGCCCTTCTCAGTTTCCCCAAAGACAGTGTTAATGGACTGCTCCACGAAACATAAGTGTAACTCTGTGAGATGAATTCACACATCACCAAGAAGTTTCTAAGAAAGCTTCTTTCTAGTTTTCATCTGTGGAATTTCCTTTGTCACTGTAATGTTCATTGCGCTATGAAGTATCTAATTGCAGATTTCCAGAAAACTGTGCTAACAAACTGATCACTGAAGAGAAACGTGTAACTCTGTGAGTTGCATTCACACATGGCAATGCAGTTTCTCAGAAAGCTTCTCCTTAGTTATTATGTGAGGATAATTCCTTTATCACCATGGGCCTCAATAGGCTCCCAAATATCACTTTGCAGATTCCACCAAAAAGTGTTAGCAAACTGCTTCTTAAGGCAGAGGTTGTAACTCTGTGAGATGAACTCACAGATCAGAAAGAACTTTCTCAAAAGCTTCTTTCACGTTTTGAACGGATGAAATTTCCTTTATCAGCGTAGGCCTCAATGTGATCCAAAGAAGCCCTTCTCAGTTTCCCCAAAGACAGTGTTAATGGACTGCTCCACGAAACATAAGTGTAACTCTGTGAGATGAATTCACACATCACCAAGAAGTTTCTAAGAAAGCTTCTTTCTAGTTTTCATCTGTGGAAATTTCCTTTGTCACTGTAATGTTCATTGCGCTATGAAGTATCTAATTGCAGATTTCCAGAAAACTGTGCTAACAAACTGATCACTGAAGAGAAACGTGTAACTCTGTGAGTTGCATTCACACATGGCAATGCAGTTTCTCAGAAAGCTTCTCCTTAGTTATTATGTGAGGATAATTCCTTTATCACCATGGGCCTCAATAGGCTCCCAAATATCACTTTGCAGATTCCACCAAAAAAGTGTTAGCAAACTGCTTCTTAAGGCAGAGGTTGTAACTCTGTGAGATGAACTCACAGATCAGAAAGAAGTTTCTCAGAAAGCTTCTTTCACGTTTTGAACGGATGAAATTTCCTTTATCAGCGTAGGCCTCAATGTGATCCAAAGAAGCCCTTCTCAGATTCCCCAAAGACAGTGTTAATGGACTGCTCCACGAAACATAAGTGTAACTCTGTGAGATGAATTCACACATCACCAAGAAGTTTCTAAGAAAGCTTCTTTCTAGTTTTCATCTGTGGAAATTTCCTTTGTCACTGTAATGTTCATTGCGCTATGAAGTATCTAATTGCAGATTTCCAGAAAACTGTGCTAACAAACTGATCACTGAAGAGAAACGTATAACTCTGTGAGTTGCATTCACACATGGCAATGCAGTTTCTCAGAAAGCTTCTCTTTAGTTATTATGTGAGGATAATTCCTTTATCACCATGGGCCCCAATAGGCTCCCAAATATCATTTGCAGATTACGAACAGAGTGTTAGCCATCTGCTTCTTGGGCAGAGGTGGTAACTCTGTGAGATGAACTCACAGATCAGAAAGAAGTTCTCAGAAAGCTTCTTTCTCATTTTTATTGGAAGATGTTTCCATTGGCCCCATTGTTTTCAAAGGGATCGGGAATATCTGTTCTCAGATTCCACACAAATAGGGCTAGGCCACGGCCCCACGAAATACAGCTGCAACTTAGTGAGTTGAATTCACACATCACAAAGCGGTTTCTCAGAAAGCTTCCACTTTAGTAAGACGAGGTTATTTGTGGTCTTGGAGCGCCACCGTGTGTCCTATTGCAGATTCTGCGAAAACTCTGCTAGCAAGTTTCTCAGTGGAAACAATGATGGACATCTGTGGGCTGAATTCACCCACAACAAGAAGTTTCTGAGAAGGCTTCTCTGCAGGTTTCTCTGAGGATAGTTCCTTATTCAGCATGCGATTCAACGATATCCAAGACATCACATCTGAGATTCCTCAAAAGAGTGCTAGGAAACTCCCCCGAGAAAGGGTGATAGAACACTGTGAAATGAATTCACATATCACAAAGCAGTTTCGCAGAAAGCTTGGTTCCGCTTTCTCTTGGAGTATATAGTTTTCTCCTTCTATTCTTCAAAGCTATCTGAAATATCACTTCTCGGAATCCACGGAAACAGTCCTAAGAAACGGCCCCAAAAAACACTGGCGTAACTCTGTGAGTTGCATTCACAGATGGCAATGCAGTTTCTCACAAAGCTTCTCTTTAGTTATTATGTGAGGATAATTCCTTTATCACCATGGGCCCCAATAGGCTCCCAAATATCACTTTGCAGATTCCAAAAAGAGTGTTAGCAAACTGCTTCTTGAGGCAGAGGTTGTAACTCTGTGAGATGAACTCACAGATCAGAAAGAAGTTTCTCAGAAAGCTTCTTTCACGTTTTGAACGGATGAAATTTCCTTTATCAGCGTAGGCCTCAATGTGATCCAAAGAAGCCCTTCTCAGTTTCCCCAAAGACAGTGTTAATGGACTGCTCCACGAAACATAAGTGTAACTCTGTGAGATGAATTCACACATCACCAAGAAGTTTCTAAGAAAGCTTCTTTCTAGTTTTCATCTGTGGAAATTTCCTTTGTCACTGTAATGTTCATTGCGCTGTGAAGTATCTAATTGCAGATTTCCAGAAAACTGTGCTAACAAACTGATCACTGAAGAGCAACGTGTAACTCTGTGAGTTGCATTCACACATGGCAATGCAGTTTCTCAGAAAGCTTCTCTTTAGTTATTATGAGGGGATAATTCCTTTATCACCATGGGCCTCAATAGGCTCCAAAATATCACTTTGCAGATTCCACCAAAAATTGTTAGCAAACTGCTTCTTAAGGCAGAGGTTGTAACTCTGTGAGATGAACTCACAGATCAGAAAGAAGTTTCTCAGAAAGCTTCTTTCACGTTTTGAACGGATGAAATTTCCTTTATCAGCGTAGGCCTCAATGTGATCCAAAGAAGCCCTTCTCAGTTTCCCCAAAGGCAGTGTTAATGGACTGCTCCACGAAACATAAGTGTAACTCTGTGAGATGAATTCACACATCACCAAGAAGTTTCTAAGAAAGCTTCTTTCTAGTTTTCATCTGTGGAATTTCCTTTGTCACTGTAATGTTCATTGCGCTATGAAGTATCTAATTGCAGATTTCCAGAAAACTGTGCTAACAAACTGATCACTGAAGAGAAACGTGTAACTCTGTGAGTTGCATTCACACATGGCAATGCAGTTTCTCACAAAGCTTCTCTTAGTTATTATGTGAGGATAATTCCTTTATCACCATGGGCCCCAATAGGCTCCAAATATCACTTTGCAGATTCCAAGAAAAGAGTGTTAGCAAACTGCTTCTTGAGGCAGAGGTTGTAACTCTGTGAGATGAACTCACAGATCAGAAAGAAGTTTCTCAGAAAGCTTCTTTCACGTTTTGAACGGATGAAATTTCCTTTATCAGCGTAGGCCTCAATGTGATCCAAAGAAGCCCTTCTCAGATTCCCCAAAGACAGTGTTAATGGACTGCTCCACGAAACATAAGTGTAACTCTGTGAGATGAATTC
>NW_022142883.1:0-16534 GCF_007565055.1 Rhinopithecus roxellana | reverse complement strand
TTACATGTATCTATGTTCATCTTCCTAAGTCATTGAAATAAAGGGAAGTACAAATCAGTAATCAAAAATACAGACAGTCCCCAACTTATGATGATTGGATTTAGAATTTTTCAACTTGACAATTGTGCAAAAGCAATACACATTCAGTAGAAACCATACTTCAAACACTCATACAACCATTTTGTTTCTCACTTTTAGCCCAGTATTCAATGAACTGAATGAGATATTCAACACTATTATAAAGTAGGCTTTGTGTTAGATGATTGCCCAACTGTAGGCTAATATCAGTGTTCTTAGCATGGTTAGGTAGGCTAGGCTATGCTAGGCTAGGATGTTCAGTAGGTTGAGTTTATTAAATGCATTTCTACTTGGGGTATTTTCAACTTACGAATGAGTTTATCGGGAGGTAGCCTCATGGTAAGTCAAGGAGCATCTGTGTACACAGACTTGTAATTAGCATGATATATACACACACATCCCACATTAAGCTGCCCAAACAGCTCAAGTACTTCCACTATCTGTCCACACTCACCTGTTTCCTTGGCCTATACCAGATCTCATCATCATCATATAGGACCCTCAAATGCCACCCCCAAAGCCCAGAAGCCACTACCACTCTCTCTTCTGCACAGAAGGCCAACTCTAAACTTTTCTAGGGTTGAGCCGTGGAGGTCTGGCTTGGCCTTTAAAATTTATCTAAAGTTATTTTCTCTGTGAAAGCTAACACTGAAATAGATTGATTAATTCATTTATTTGTGCATTCTGTTAACAAGCACTCTCAAAGGCCTCACAATGACTCAGGACTGAATTCATTTCTGGGGAGCCCCTGGTCCTAGCTCCACATTCCACAGGTGTGGGAGCCTTGATATCTGGGATGCCATTGAATGTATTAGTCCTTCCGTTCTTTCTTTCTTTCCTTCCTTCCTTCTTCTTTCCATCCTTCCTACCTTCCTTCCTTCTTCCTTCCTTCCTTCCTTCCTTCCTTCCTTCCTTCCTTCCTTCCTTCCTTCCTTTCTTCTTTCTTTCTTTCTTTCTTTCTCTTTCTTTCTTTCTTTCTTTCTTTCTTTCTTCCTTTCTTTCTTCCTTTCTTCCTTTCTTTCTTTCTCTTTTTTTTGAAGTCTCGCTCTGTCGCCAGGCTAGAGTGCAGTAGGACAATCTCAGCTCACTGCAATCTCCACCTCCCAGGCTCAAGCAATTCTCCCACCTTAGCCTCCTGAGTAGCTGGGACTACAGGCGTGTGCCACCATGCCCAACTAATTTTTGCATTTTTAGTAGAGATGAGGTTTCACCATGTTGGCCAGGCTGGTCTCGATCTCTCCACCTTGTGATATGCCAAGCTCGGCCTCCCAAAGTGCTGGAATTACAGTTGTGAGCCACTGCATCTGGCTGTCCTTGTGTTTTAATGATGTTTCCATCCATTTGGCCACTCTTGGAGGGCAGGACCTACATTTTTACTTGTTCTTGTGTCCCCCAAACACCTCTGGAAGCCCCTCAGGGTTGCCTGATTGGTTCAGTAAACACTTTGTTCTGGGAGGGTCAATTCACCAGTTACAAATGCCTCGATGGCTGAACAAGAAGCCCAGATGGGAGATGTGGGCATGGGGAAACTCAGTTGACTTGGGACGCAAAAGGCCTCAAGCTGAATGCACATGCATTCAAAACCTATTTTGATATTTATTGTATTTTTAAGAATTTAGGGCCTTATTAGTGTTTCTAGTCCAAAATGCAGAAAGCAAGTGCAACAATTTCTTGTAATTTTTGGTCAAAATTTGGTTTGATTAAGGATCAGATACTATTTTCATACAACTGAAATACTTTCTGAAATGTTAGCTGAAATGTTCCCCCGACCCCAACAAAGAACTGGATATATTAGGAAACATCAAAGGTAGAGGAATGTGTTGTGCTGTTACTGCAAAATTGTAAGAAGTGGGATTGTTCAAGCAATGAAGAGAGAAGTAATAGAAGTTGCTGTCAACACGGCTGTGGCTTTGGAAACTACACAGGGAATACTCCAAGAAGGTCTAGAGAAGGGTGAGGTACTTTGTGGGGAAAGGAGAGGGCAGGAGAGGCACCAGGCCCTCCTCAGCCCCCACCTCTGTGCTTCCTCAGCCCCAGCCCAGGCCCTGGCTGACCCCTACAGCCCAGGGGCAGTGGCCTGGGCTTTGTGCCCTCATTTCTGTTTCATAGAATGAATGTCTCAATAAAGCCCAACCTCTTGTTTCTAATAGTTGTTTGTTTGTAATAGTATTTCTTCATAACAAACTTGTTTTAAAAAATCACTGGGTCACACTTGGGACTTATGAAAGCTCTGGGAAGATGCACAGATGTTCTGCCTTCTCAGGGCTTGCAGGGATGAAGTATATTTCCCTGTGGATTTAAAAGGTAACATACTGGCTTACTGTCTACAGTATCAGTTAAGCACATAACTGTGATTTTGTATTACTCTGTTTTCATGCTGCTGATAAAGACATACCCAAGACTGGGCAATTTGCAAAAGAAAGAGGTTTAATTGGACTCACCGTTCTACATGACTGGGGAGGCTACACAACCATGGTAGAAGGCAAAAGGCATGTCTCATATGGCAGCAGACAAGAGAAGAAGAGAACTTGTGCAGGGAAATTCTGCTTTATAAAACCATCAGATCTCATGAGACTTATTCACTATCATGAGAATAGCATGGGAAAAACTGGCCCCCCATGATTCAATTACCTCCTACTGAGTCCCATCCACAACATGTGGGAATTGTGGGAGCTACAATGCAAGATGAGATTCGGGTGGAGACACAGCCAAACCATGTCATTACACCCCTGGCCCCTCTCAAATCTTGTGTCCTCACATTTTAAAACTAATCATGCCTTCCCAACAGTCCCTCAAAGTCTTAACTCATTTCAACATTAACTCAAAAGTCCACAGTCCAAAGTCTCATCTGAGACAAGGCAAGTCTCTTCTGCCTATGAGCCAGTAAAATCAAAAGACAAGTTTGTTACTTCCTAGATAAAATGAGGGTCCAGGCATTGGGTAAATATAGCCATTCCAAATGGGGGAAATTGGCCAAACCAAAGGGGCTACAGGCCCCATGAAATTCCAAAATCCAGCCAGGCAGTCAAACCTTAGAGATGCCAGATGATCTCCTTTGACTCCATGTCTCACATCCAGGTCATGCTGCTGTAAGAGGTGAGTTCCCATGGTCTTGGGAAGCTCCACCCCTGGGTCTTTGCAGGCTAAAGCCTCCCTCCTGGCTGCTTTCATGGGCTGGCATTGAGTTTCTGAGGTTTTTCCAGGCACACGGTGCAAGTTGTCAATGGATCTGCCATTCTGGAGTCTGGAGGATGGTGACCCTCTTCTCACAGCTTCATTAGGCAGTGCCCCAGTGTGGACTCTGTGTGGGAGGGCTCACCCCACATTTCCCTTCTGCATTGCCTTAGCAGAGGTTCTCCATGACTGCCCTGCCTCACCAGCAAGCTTTTGCCTGGACATCCAAGCATTTCCGTATATCCTCTGAAACCTAGGCAGAGATTCCCAGGCCTCAATTCTTGACTTCTGTGCACCTGCAGGCTCAACACCACGTTGAAATTGTATTTTTAGTAGAGATGGGGTTTCACCATGTTGGCCAGCCTGGTTTCAATCTCTTAACCTCGTGATATGCCCGCCTCAGTCTCCCAAAGTGTTGGAATTACAGACGTGAGCCACCGCATCTGGCCATACTTGTGTTTTAATGATGTTTCCATCCATTCGGCCACTCCTGGTATGCCAAGGCTTAGGGTTTGCACCCTCTGAAACCACAGCCTGAGCTGTACCTTGGCCCTTTTAGTCACAGCTGGTGTGGCTTGGATGCAGGGTTCTAAGTCCGCAGGCTGAACAGAGCATGGGGACCTTGGTCCTGGCCCATGAAACCATTTTTTCCTCCTAGACCTCCAGGCCTATGGTGGGAGGGGCTGTCACAAAAGTCTCTGACATGCCCTGGAGACATTTTCTTCATTGTCTTGGTGATTAACCTTTGACTTCTCATTACTTATGCAAATTTCTGCAACCTGTTTGAATTTCTCATCAGAAAATGGGATTTTCTTTTCTATCGCATTGTCAGGCTGCAAATTTTCCAAACCTTTATGCTCTGTTTCCTTTTTAAAACTGAATGCCTTTAACAGCACCCAAGTCACCTCTTGAATGCTTTGCTGCTTAGAAATTTCTTCCACCAGATACCCTAAAACATCTCTCTCAAGGTCAAAGTTTCACAAATCTCTAGGGCAGGTGCAAAATGCCACCAATCTCTTTGCTAAAACATAATAAGAGTCACTTTTGCTCCAGTTCCCAGCAAGTTTCTTATATCCATCTGAGACCAGTCTGGATTTTACTGTCCACATCATTATCAGCATTTTGGTCAAAGCCATTCAACAAGTCTCTAGGGAGTTCCAAACTCCCACATTTTCCTGTCTTCTTTTGAGAACTCCAAATTGTTCCAACCTCTGCCTGTTACCCAGTTCCAAAGTTGCTTCCACATTTTTGGGTATCTTTTCCGCAGCACCCCAACTCCCAATACCAACTTACTATATTAGTCCATTTTCACACTGCTGATAAAGACATACCAAGACTGGGCAATTTACAAAAGAAAGATGTTTATGGACTCACAGTTCCACGTGGCTGGGGAGGCCTCATAATCATAGCAGAAGGCAAAAGGCATGTCTCACATGGCAGCAGACAAGAGAAGAAGAGAACTTGTACAGGGAAACTCCACTTTATAAAACCATCAGATCTCATGAGATTTATTTACTATCGTGAGAATAGCACAGGAAAGACCGGCCCTCATGATTTGATTACCTCTTACTGGGTCGCTCTCACAACATGTGGGAATTGTGCGAGCTACAATTCAAGATGAGATTTGGGTGGAGACACAGTCAAACCAGATCAGATCATGAAACCTAATTGTTTGTGTGTTGGATGACCCACCTACTTCCTTCCTCACCTCGTGTCACATCACTGCGGGCAGCCCTGGTTGTACAAGTTGTGAGTTGCCTCAGACGTGCAATAATTCTAATTCATGAAGTGAAGAAAACATTGAATGCCTGTGTGCTCTGACCCTGCAATGCAAGTGCTTCACCTCTGTTAACTGGACAGTGGCAGGGCTGCAGCAGGCAGCTGGTCTCTGGACGGCAGTTGGGGTCCTGGTCCTCTGGTTCACCCCTACCCAGCTAAACAGCTGGACCCCATGTTTCTCCAAAAATGTTGTTGCTCCCAGGTTTGGTGGGGAGCAGGAACCCAGGCTCCTGCAGGTCCTTGTATGTTTAACTGAACCCATAAAAATAAATAATTCTTTCAGAGCCATATCTGAAGATCAGAAACATGAGCCACCTCTTTTAAATTAATGTATCTTTTCAGTAGCAAAAAGGAAAGTTTTGAAAGAAAGGAGGAAATAATTGGCAGTCTCATCTCAACATTAGCATGGGGGCAGCGTGTCATGGCTGATTCTTACTAAACGTGTCCCCAAGGCTAACATCACTCTCCAGACACATGCCATCTCCTGAGAGCCCAAGCCATGCTGACCACTCTGCCTGCAGGCCTACTTGTGGGTGGGTCGATGGCTGGAGCTGGTAGAAGAGCAGTGGCCCAGGCCTGAGGTTGACTCTGCAAGGGGGAGCAAGGGCCTGGGCAGAGGTGGGGGTCTGCAGAAGCCCCGTAGCCTGGCCCACTTCAGGCAAGAGCTCACTGGTGCACATGTGTTTTGATGATGGGTGGGTGCACCTCGTAAAAATGCGGCTTTCTCTGGAAGCATTTTTATGTTTCCTGGTCAACGCTCAAGTATTTGGGGACCAAAATATCTGACTTATACGACACCGTATATATAGATAAAAAGTGAAAACACTGTGTTGTGGAGTGGGAGAGGGGAAGGGAGAAAGACAGAGAGAGGGCAAGAGGTTTTCCAACAACACTTAAAAGAAGTCAAGGTAGGGACTATGCAGACGGAGACGGATTTTGTTTACTCGCTACCTATTTCTTCTTCTCTTCTCTTAATATTTCCCTCCAGAAGGATGGGTTCCCCTGAGGATGTTATATTTAGAAAAGCAGTTGGAATGAGAGGGTTACCTTTCAAATCCTCCAGCTAGTTGATCAAATAGAGCCTCCTTGTTTTTAGCTCTGAGGCACAATTATGTGTAAGCAGGCCCCCCTCTGAGAATTCATTCCAGTGAAAACCCAAAACTGGAGCTGGCATGGAAGCCCCTTTGTGTCTTAGCTAACATAATTATTCCAACACTAATCCTCTGCTAACACATCTGTCCTTTCTTTCTGTGTGTAGAATAGGAAATCATACACTACGCGTGGAAGTTGTTTCAGCTGTGTGCCTGTCTGTGTTTTGCTAGCAAAACGATTCCTTTGGATAGAAGTTTCCTTTATAGCACAGTGAAACCTTTAGCTTGTAGCAGAGCAGCGCTGATCACCCCTCTGACTCCGGCAGGGCAGAGGAGCATAACGCTTTCCTTTTTCAAAGTGTATTTAGATCCTGTCCACTCCTCACCCGAACCCTATGTGCTAAGCTGTGGCAAATAGAAATCATTCCATATTACAGATATAAAACATAGTGAATTCAGATCACCTGGATTGTGGTCACAAGCCAATAACACTGGCCTAGGAGGGGGCGAGAATGCACTGCTCCCAGACACGCAGACCTTAGGCTTCACCCAGCACAGGTGGGAGCAGGCCATGGCCGCCCTCGGAATTCAGACTTGTCTCAGAAAACCAAGGTGGAGAAAGCTCCCCACTCCTCCTTACGTTCTCCTCTTCCTCCTCCTTCTCCTTTTCCTCCTCTTCCTCCTCCTCCTATTCCTCCTCCTCTTCCTCCCCCCTCTTCCTCCTCCTCCTCCTCTCTTCCTCCTCTACTCTCCTCCTTCTTCTTCCTCCTCCTCCTCCTTCTCCTCCTATCTGACTAAAGGGCTATTCTCCAATGCTCCTGCAACCAGCTTAGAGCTGCCTTCCTGGGCATGACCATATAATGTTGGGACTTGAAGCCACAGCTTGCTGCGTTACTTAGGGGTTATGCACCTCCTTTCAATGTAAGCGCTAGCTTAGGGTCAAGCCTGTAAGCCAGCTCCAGGGCAGCTGCATTTCTATGGTGGATACACACGGGCAGGGCATCAGGAGTTAGGCCTTGAGCTACACCACCTCCCTCATATTTTTGGCACCATGGAGAGGCAGTGAAGCATTTTGGAGTTTTGGTTGGATGTGAAACATCAGGCCCTTGGATGTGAGATACTTCCTTATCCGTGTGAGCAGGACATACACCTGCCCTTCCGCCCACAGGGGAGGCTCCTGAGGCTGAACTGAAAGGACAGGCTCTGCCCCCACATTTGCTAGCCTGCTGGACCCTCAGAGCTAACTGGGAGTTGAGAGAATAAGGCCTAGGCACTGTGGCAGTTGTTTTTTATTTTTGTAAATAATTTGTGAAGGCTGACATAACTCACCAGCCCATTTCATTAAGAGGCTGAGATGATTAAAATGGTTCAGTCTAAAACACACGGAGAAAAATCCCATTCAGGAGGAGCAAGATCTCCGAGTCTGGAACCCAGTGCTTGAATTCCGCTCCAGGCAGAGCAGGGCTTTCTTGAGCATTCGGTCGGGAACTGGATGCGGTGGCCAGCAGGGCCGAAGGCAGAGGCCAGGCTGGGTCACCCCAACCCTCCCCCCGGCCTCCAGGTTGCGCCTCGTGGGTTCAGTGCTCTTGGATGGGCAAGCACAGGTCATCAACAGAAGTGAACCTGGTTTGCCCTGACAGCCGGGTAAGGGGAAGGGGCCATGGCCTTGTGGGCCCATAACAAGTGTGCGCTTGGGTGACCTCATGCACACACAATGCTGTGCAGGTTTTGGGGTAAGGCACTGTATTAGCCCATTCTCATATTGCTGTAAAGACTACTACCCTGGACTGGCTGGGCACAGTGGCTCACGCCTGTAATCCCAGCACTCTGGGAGGCCGAGGCGGGCAGACACCTGATGTCAGGAGTTTAAGACCAGCCTGGCCATGGTTGAAACCTCAGCTCTACTAAAAATACAAGCAGGGCCCAAGGGACAATCCTGAATGGAAGAGACCCTGAACGCTCATGAGGGCGGCACAATGAAAAAACTCTGCCTCCCTCGATTCTCACATGGAACTATTTCATCCCATTTGACATTTTGAAGGATAAACTAAGATGTTGGGATATTTTGCGAGTATTTCTCCATATTTATTCTCCCCATTCCCCATTATGATTTCAGGAGGCACCAGTCAGATGGCACCCGTCTCATGAGACCCTGTGTCCTTAACGTCTGTCTGAAGCTTCTGGAAGCCTGTGTGGCTGAGAGGAGAGAGACTCTGAGCGTCATCAAACTGGAGGGCCCTGGGGGGTGGGCAGAAGGGGTCCGGGTGGTCTGATGACACTGTCCTGGGTCCTAGGAACCCCCCTCATCATTGAGATATGGCCCTGGCAAAGGAGGCAGTGGGACAACTTAGACCAGATTCCCCGTTACCCCCAGGGCAGGAGAGGCCACATAGGGAATGAGCTGGAGCAACAGCAAAGAAAGCTCCTGTATTTGATGGGTCCCAGAATTCAGACACTGACTTGTGTCTTGTTAGAGAACTGCAGAAATAAACACTGGGGAAATGGCCGGTGGGGTCCAGGGACACTTTGATGTGACCCAGACCTTGGCTGCCCGAAGTGTGGTCCAGAGATTAGAACACCGACGTCACCTGGGGGTGGTAAGAAAACAGAATCCCGTCTTCCCACCAGACACTGAGCTGGAATCTACTGCTTCCCCAGTCCCGAGCTCCCCACACACCTCAAAGTTGGAGAAGCCGGATTTTCTGGAAGACCCCTTCTGTCCACTTTGAACGAATGTCCCACCCACTCAGCTAGAAGGGCAGAAAGATACTCACAGTGCCTGGCATGGGTCCAGGGTCTACCTAAATGTCCAGTGAAGGGCAGATAATCCTGGCTGGTGACCTCCTAGGACCAAGAGCCACCCACACAAACATGCAAAGGGGAACAGGACTCCTACAGTCAAGTGTTAGCAAAAAAGAGGCTCAGTCCAGCAGAGATTGTGCCACTGCACTCCAGCCTGGGCGACAGAGCGAGACTCCATCTCAGGAAAAAAAAAAAAAAAAGAAAAGAAAGAAAGAAGAAAGAAAAAAAGAGTCTCGATCCACACTCTTATTAATATTTTGTTAACCTCAGCCTGTATACATGTGGGACATGGCTCTCAACAATATCAAAGAAAACAATCATAATATTTCCATTGTCATTTGTTACAGTAATGGAATTAAAACACATGATCTTGGCTGCTTCCCTCTCTCCTTGAGCTTATGTTATAATAGTCTTATTTTAAAATGGACATTATCAAAGTATTTATCAATATCACAGGCATAATATGAGTTAAAATATTGAACTGAAAATACTGAACTGAATATTGAAATGAGACAAAACCTAATGAGTATCTTACCCACTGGAAGAGAAGAGTTGCTAAGAAACTCTCCTTAGAAGCAGAGGCGCTCCCTCACTCTCCCGTGAGAAGCAGAGGCGTACGCGCTCCCTCACTCTCCCGTGGGAAGCAGAGGCGTACCAGGCCCACTTACCTGGACAGGAGTGCTGAACCTGTGTTTCCATGATATCCCACAGCACCCGCCATGACTTGAAAACAGAAGGCATTAATACCTCTGGGATTTTGGTTCTTTGGGACATTTGACAGAATAATAACGGTAGTTCACATGTGCTACATGTTGACCCTGCGCTTCTGTACGGGGCAGAAATAATATAACACTTTTACTTGTATTGTCTCCATTCTCACACACACAACCCTGTGAAGTAGGGGGTATCCCTCCTTATCTTACAGATGAAGAAACTGAGGGTGCAAAGGGGTAAGGTGCATTCATCACGCAACTTACTCATCACTGAAGAGTGGCAAAAGTGCCAGGTGCATTGAGTGTGCTAAAATGTGGTTTTATTGTGCTGGTTGTCAGGCGCCTGCAATGGGTACTACGATAGATAGGCTAATGGATAGCATTCCTCTCTAAATGAGAGTCACCACTATATGGAAGGTAGAAAGGATTTTACAGAAATATAACGTTGCCATGTATTCTCACGGTAAGAGGGTGCTACCTATTCTACCTGTACACATTAATGATCAGCAGTTTTAGACTTGGGCACACTCGTCCCAAGACCTCTTTACTAACCAGGATCATTTCTCATGACAGATCATTAACTGAAGTTCTTCTTAGATGACAGATACCAGAAGACAGAGACATTTACAGAGCCACCCTTGGGAGCCCAGTTGTCATCTTGGCTCAGGCAGTGCCCACATTCATCTGCTAAGTGTGGGAGCCATCCAGAGATCTGCTGGGGGCCATCTGGGACTAGAAATTGGACTGGAGTTTGTAAGCAGGACCCTTTCCAAGAGCCAGAAAAAGCCGTCCCTGTGGCTCTGGAGTACCTCTGGAAGGGGCACATCCCAGGAAGATACGCAGGGCCCTCCTGGCCGCCTCTGGTAAGCCTTTCAGGTCTGTCTTCACCAGCGTGAATTTGTCTCTTTCAAACGGCAGACACTGACATTTGCATGCGTAACTTGAGCATTCCATGTTTTCTGGAAAGTAACATTCGGAAGCAGCTAACAGTATACAGACGTACATAAGCAGATTTATCCTTCCTGTCTGCTGAGGATACCGTCAGCCAGAGGCTGAACTGCCGGCTTCACAGATGTCCTGTAAGTTGCCCATTATTTAATTTTAATTACATAGTTGAACTAAGAGCTTTATGCTAATAAAGACAAACTAGAAATAGAACTTTCAAAAGGGGACAGTTGTCCTAATCTATCTCACTTGGGTCTAGGGAGATAGATCATTGTTTCAATGAGGTCCTCATCTGTGATGCTGGGAGATTTACTTAAATGGCAGCCACCCTTGCAGAGTGACAAGAAACTCCCAGCTTCATCTTTAGATACAAAACCATCACAGGTGTGTGGCTGTTTCAGACCCACACATTAGACCGGCTGATGTCTCCAGTGTAATCCGTCACCACAGAGAGTGGCAACATTCAGTTCCTCGGGAAAGGAGATGGCAAACTGAAGCCGCTCTTGCAGCTTTTTACTGTCGTTGCAGCAAAATGCAAAGTGGACCCTGTTCATTCAGGGGCCAAAGTGAGATGGGGCACAGGCGAGGAGGGCTTCTGGGTTCTTTGGAGAGTTACTACTATCTTCAGGGGAGAGTCACTATGTTAGCAGGATCATCTCCCGAGCTCGCTTCAAGAAGGCAAGTGTCTGTCATCTATAGAGGCTACTCTTCCAGAACCACACTGTGATCAGCTGGCTGCAAGATGGGGTTGTGTCATTTTTCAACCTGGACCACAGACACTAAGTCCACTGGTCACACTCCTCATTATTTTTTTTCTCTCCAGTCCACATGGTATACTGTCTCTTCGATTGTTTTTCTCAACTCAAGAACAATTATGTCCTCCCACTCTTACTCATACAACCTTCACTGAGACCCTGTAACACTTTCGTACTTTATAAACCATAAGCGCTTTATTAACTCCGTACATTAGGATGGTGCCCTCTGCCAATACAGAAGGCATTGTCTTTGTTTTGTTTGGTGTGTGATCATGTTTTAATTGAAAAGTAACCAGGGGGTTCCGGATAACCACAGGAGGACAAACAGGTTGTTTTCTCTACATCCCGAAAACCCAAGATGCCAGTAAAAGACAATGAAGGTGTGAAAAAAAAGTAAAACTATTAGAGAAGTGATCGCCACAAATGCAAGATGCCAAAGACATGCCCGTGGCTGGGAAGCTGAGACAGGTGGGGGGTAAAGGCAGGTCACAGGGAGCTGCTTGCAGAGGGATGGGGACAGTGCTGGCCTCCAGGAGGGAGACCCATTGTGGGGGCAGAGCCCCACCGAGCTGAGACCATGACTGGAGAGAAGTCCAGGCAAGGAGCTCTGATCTCAGGCCCCCTCCCAGCCATGAGCAGCGCCCTTCAGAAAAGCCTGCTCTGGGGGCTGTAGCTTCTGGGTCAGCAGGTGCAGCCAGGACAGGAGGAGGGATTACAATCCATGTACTGAACAAACTGGCCTTAGGTGCAAGCAGAAAACAGCTGACTAATTTTTTTCTCAACCTTGTTCTCCTCTGGGGACCACCTTCTTCCTCTCCTGGATTATAGCTTGAGTGGATTCCTTAGCTTTTCAGGCCCCTCTGAGTGAATTTTATAAGCCTGTTCTGTTCAATATCAAAGCTCTTATCTCTTGCCCAGGGTCAGACTCCCACCCCCTTCTGCAGGTCCACAATGCCACAGGGAAGACGAGTTCCCCCCACAACAGGAGGCTGAAGGATTTGCCTCTGGAGGGAATGACTAGCTTGACACTGACACACAGAAAAATGGTCCAGTCTCAGCTCCATATGAATCCACCGCAGATGAGCTCTGCCCAAGTACCCAGAAGCTCAGTCAGCAATTCGGCAACTCTCTCTTCAATACGGGGGCAACCATGGGTCAACGCTTTGTTGAGGGAAGCCATTGAACTTCCATGACGATGGGAGTGCTGTCTCTCTGTGCCATCTAAATTGATGCCACTAGTATCTTTGAGCACTTAGAAATATAATATCTGAGCACTAGAAATATAATATAGAAATAGGGGTGAGGACCTGAATTCTAAATTGTATTTTTTGGAAATAATTTAAAATATAAATAGTCATGTGTGCCTAATGGCTACCATATTAGACGGCACAGTTAAATAAAGCTTTTACCAAAAGAGATAGAATCCTAACCTTCTCTAGGAAGGTAGAGGAAGGCATTTCACCAAATAGTGGAATAACTCCAGGAAAAGAGAGATATCAGCTCTAGGAGTCAGAAGCTCAAACCCAGGCAAAAGGCAGAGAAAAGCGCCAGAATAAGGGTGAAGAGAGACAACAGCTGAGCGCAGCCCTGACAGCAGCCTGTGTTAGAAAATAAAGAAGAGAGGAAGGAAGAGAGAAGAGGGAGGAAGGGAGAGATAGAGAAAGGAGGGAGGAAGGGAGGAGAGAAATGGGAGAAGGGAAGGGAGAGAGGGAAAAGAGGGAAGGGAAGAAAAGAGGAGGAAGGAGTGGAAGGGAGAAAAAAAGAAGGGAAAGGAGGGAGGGAAGGAGCAAGGGAGGGAGGGAGGGGGAAGGAAGGAAGGAAGAAAGAAAGAAAGGAAGGCAGGCCATAGTTTATGGAAAGTATTAACCCTATTGAGAATTCTGGAGTTAGTACTGAGATCATAAAAGTTCCTCAAGACTAAGCAAATGAAAAAGAAAGGCAATTATTTAGTTTCCCTTCGAAATATGTGTCTCTGGTGTGTGTGTGTAAGAGACGTAAAGAGAGAGATTTTTCCAAATTGTGACATGATTCCATTGGAGAATGGGGAATGGAAAGTTTGGGTGCTTGGTGGCAGGGAGCATAAAAGGGCAAGGAACGCAATAGGAAATGTCTAAAATGATTTTAAAAAGCAAGTGACAGCAGAAGTCATTGATCACGGAAGTGAAAGGTCACTTCCTGGGGCAATGCTTGTGGAAGTGGGGTCCCGGGGCCAGGAGCAGGGGAGTCACCAGGGCTTGTTGGAGATGCAGATTCTGGGCCCGCCACAGACCCAACTCGGCAGCCCTGGGCCAGGGCCCTGTCGAGGGGAGACCCTGAGAGGCAGGACCTGGGGCCGGCTGGGAGGCTGGGACCACTGAGGGATGGGTTTAGTCTTCCCTCATAGACCTTGAGAAAAGATTTGACTTCGTACATGTGTTTTTCTTTTCTGACAAAAACAAATGCTCAGTTTTTCAGAGAAATATAAACACATGGAAAAATTAAAACCATAAAGTGTTGCCCCTAGTAGTCGCTATTTCAGAGTGCACTTGTTTTTGTTTTTGTTTTTTATCTTACTATTTTGGGGAGAGAACAGGATGAGATGGGCCTAAGGAAATGAGGGGCGAGGCTACAGCTGTCCTTCACTGTCGGCTCGAACTGGCTCCACCCTGCTCACTCACGATGTGTAAGCATGGTGTTCACAACAGGAGAACGATCAAGCCCCAGTTCTAGTGTTTCCAGAGTCAGGGGTCTCCCTACGAGGCCCTGGCCCAGCCAGCTCCAGCCTCACCTGCACAGCGGTGGTCTCCCTGGCAGCAGGAGGTCCTGCCCACTCCCACTCCAGCATCAAAGGCCCCTCCTTTGCAGGCTCCTTGACCTGACGCAGTGACTGTGCAATGAGAGTCCATGAGACTCTCGACTCCTTCAGTGGGGACTGTGCGTGCCCCTCGGCTCTGCCCCCAGAACCCAGTGAGAGGCCTCACAAATCGCCCCACTGAGCCCAGACATTGGCTTAACTCCCTTCAGACGCATTTGGGC
The DNA here is from genome assembly GCF_007565055.1 of Rhinopithecus roxellana. Classification (NCBI taxonomy): domain Eukaryota; kingdom Metazoa; phylum Chordata; class Mammalia; order Primates; family Cercopithecidae; genus Rhinopithecus; species Rhinopithecus roxellana. The sequence goes on along the minus strand of NW_022142883.1, from coordinate 2,182 downwards.
TTTTGTGTCTCTCTCTGCTCTGACATTTGGCCCCAGAAGGCGAGGAACAGTGCCTCCTGAACTCTACTGGATGGTGTCTAATGCCAGTTTATGGGGCCACACACAGGGGCCTGATTTGTAGGGGAGAGGACTGCATCTGTGACTGCCCAGAAAGCCCTCAGGGAAGCCCCTGCCCTACACTTCAGGTCTCCTGGAGTTTCATGGTCCATCCTTCCACATCAGTTACCTGAAAAATGATACTCGGTGGGCCTGGCCTTCTCTGTCTGAGCACAGGGCTACACTGTGTCCTGGCCCCAAGCGACAGCGTGGTCTAAGGGCATTGCTCTGGCCGAATCTGATACCAGCAGCTCTGCTCAGTCTGAGTCTCTGCACAGCATCCCTCCCTCTGTGACCCAGGACACGGTCGACCTAACTGTGCGGTTGAGCATAGACACCCACGCTGGTGTCCCTGCATTGCCGGGTTTCACTCTATCCTGAGGTCTCATATCTGTTCTAAAATCTGACAGGATGACTGGGGAGATTAAACTCAATAGTAAATGTAACATTTTCAGAATTAAAAATACAATGCGTAACATAAATGTGAGAATAATTATAAATAAACAATTAATGAGCAGAGAGAAATCTACAAGTGGAAAATCATGTGAATGTCCCAACAGTGAACGTTTAGAACTCTATAAAATGCAATTAAATTACACAAATCATAATTAACTTGCCATCTCCGGCAGCCTTATTTAAAAGAGTATTGCTATAAAAAGGCTTCTACGAGACCTGCACTAAAGGAAGTCAAGGCGCGGCCTGCCCACTGCTTTTCGCTCCTATTCAGCAGAACTTTCTAGTTGCTAAGGTTAACAAATCCACTTAACCCACAGAGACCTGATGGGCAAGAACTAGGTCCTGACACGACCCATGTCACAAGGAAATGACCTCCAGTGAAACGGGGTCCCCACAATCACTCCCTGGCTCCGAGGTTACTGGCCGAGGAAGGTCTTTTCTATGATGGAGGCTGAAGTCCGCCATGAGGCACGCCTTCCAGCCGGGCGTCGGGCGTCCACTCTAGCATGCTGTGTGGGGTGCCCGTTACCCCACCACCCACTGCGAGTCAGGTCTTGTTCAGGGAACTGGGTCCACACAGGGAAGCAGCATAAAGGCCTGTCCTTCCATAGTTTACAAGAAACAGCAGCGGGATCCTCGGGGAGAGAAAGCAGAGCTGGGGTGGGAAGGCAGCGCAGGTTTGTGGCATCGAGACAGGGGGTCAAGGGCAGGAGGGCAGAGCTGGGGTGGGAAGGCAGCTCAGGGGTGTGGCATCGAGACAGGGGGTCAAGGGCAGGAGGCAGAGCTGGGGTGGGAAGGCAGGGCAGGGGTGTGGCATGGAGACAGCGGGTCAAGGGCAGGAGGCAGAGCTGGGGTGGGAAGGCAGGGCAGGGGTGTGGCATGGAGACAGGGGGTCAAGGGCAGGAGGTCATTGGAGGTGACACTTGAGTAAAGGGTGGAAGGAGGTGAGAAAATAAGTCATAGTGACACCTGTGGAGTGAGGTCCTGGGAGGCAGGGAGGGCAGGTGCAAAGGCCCTGCTGGGGCGTGTGCCCGGGGCATCCCAGAACAAGAAAAACCTGGGCACTGCGGCTGGCCCAGGGAGAACAAGGCCAAGGATGAGGAGAGCACCCAGAGCTAGAGGAGGCTCAGGCAGGGCCAGAAGGTGTCAGTCTCCTAGTAAGGTAGAGACCATGGGATGTGTCCAGCAGAAGGAGGGGACCAGACGGCGTCCTGTTGAGCCTGTTTGCCTTCTGATTTAGGAGCAAGAGCTTTGCTGCTGTATTGAGAATGGCTGTGAACTGGAAGCAGGGGACCAGGGCAGAGGCCACAGAGATTGTCCAGGTGAGAGGGGGTGCGGCTTGGGCCAGGGTGACAGTGGGGAGAAGAAGTTGGTCGGGGTAATTTGAAGGGAGAGATGGCAGGGCCTTCCATGTCCTCAGTGCCAGTGGGTACAAGAAAGATGAGACAAGGATGAAACCCAGGGTAGGCCTGAGTGCCTGGAAGAGCCGGTGACTCGGGATGGAATGAAGGAGGAACAGGTCCTGGAGGAGCTGGTGACCATTATATCTGGGATGGAATGAAGGAGGAGCAGGTCCTGGAAGCTGGTGACCGTCATGACTCTGGAAGGAATAAAGGAGGAACCGGTCCTG
>NW_022142882.1:0-17706 GCF_007565055.1 Rhinopithecus roxellana | reverse complement strand
GTGCAGTGGTGCAATCTCGGCTCACTGCAAGCTCCGCCTCCTGGATTCACACCATTCTCCTGCCTCAGCCTCCTGGGTAGCTGGGACTTCAGGTGCCCACAGCCATGCCCGGCTAATTTTTTTTTTTTTTTTTTTTTTTTGTATTTTATTTTAGTAGAGACGAGGTTTCACCATGTTGGCCAGGATGGTCTCGATCTCCTGACCTCATGATCCGCCCACCTTGGCCTCCCAAAGTGCTGGGATTACAGGCTCGTGAGCCACCACGCCTGGCCATGATGAAGTATTAAACTAAATTGGCAGCAGTAACAAGGGAGAGAGGAGAATAGATTTAGGGTAAAACCTGTAAGATCTTGTGTTTAATAAAATATGATTGGTTAAAAATTGAGAAAATTCCAGAGTAATTTTTCAATGATGCCATTCTTTTCAACACAGAATACAGGAATAACAAGTTGGGAATATTGAGGTACCTCAGTCAAAGTTTTAAAATTACAATTAAGAGAACCAATTCTGGTTAACTTAACAAAAAAGAGCTAGAAAGATAGAGATAGAAATAGAGAGAGAGAAAGGAAAAAGAAAAGGTATGAGGTATTTCACAGAACAGGAGAATAAATTATCTATGGCTCAGCATAGTAGGTCACCCACGGAATGCCAGCACTTTGGCAGGCCAAGGCAGGTAAATTGCTTGAGCTCAGGAGTTTGAGACCATCCTGGGTAACATGGCAAAAGCTGTCTCTACACAAAATACAAAAATTAATTGGTAGTGGTGGCACACACCTGTCATCCCAGCTACTTGGGAGGCGGAGGTGAAAGAATCCCTTGAGCCTGGGAGGTTGAGGCCGCAGTGAGCCAAGATTGTGCCTCTCCATTCCAGCCTGGATGATACAGATCATGTCTCAAAAGAAAAAGAGAGAGAGAAAAAAAAAAAAAAAACCATCTGTAAAAAGCCAAAACTAGGCCGGGCACGGTGGCTCATGCGTGTAATCCCAGCACTTTGGGAGGCTGAGGCAGGTGGATCACAAGGTCAGGAGATTGAGACCATCCTGGCTAACATGGTGAACGCCGTCTCTACCAAAAGTACAAAAAATTAGCTGGGTGTGGTGGCGGGCGCCTGTAGTCCCAGCCACTCGGGAGGCTGAGGCAGGAGAATGGTGTAAACCCAGGAGGCGGAGCTTGCAGTGAGCTGAGATTGCACCACTGCACTCCAGCCTGGGTAACAGAGTGAGACTCCGTCTCAAAAACAAAACAAAGCAAAACAAAACACTAAGGCGGTTCTTTTTTGTTGTTGTTGTTCATTTTTTTAAATTATACTTTAAGTTCTAGGGTACATGTGTACAACGTGCAGGTTTGTTACGTATGTACACATGTGCCATGTTGGTGTGCTGCACCCATCAACTCGTCATTTACATTAGGTATATCTCCTAATGTTATCCCTCCCTGCCCCCCTCCCTACAATAGGACCTAGCGTATGATGTTCCCCTTCATGTGTCCAAGTGATCTCATTGTTCAATTTCCATCTATGAGTGAAAACATGCGGTATTTGGTTTTCTGTTCTTGCGATAGTTTGTTGAGAATGATGGTTTCCAGCTGCACCCATGTCCCTACAAAGGACATGAACTCATGCTTCTTTATGGCTGCATAGTATTCCATGGTATATATGTGCCACATTTTCTTAATCCAGTCTGTCACTGATGGACATCTGGGTTGATTCCAAGTCTTTGCTATTGTGAATAGTGCCACAATAAACATATGTGTGCATATGTCTTTATAGCAGCATGACTTATAATCCTTTGGGTATATACCCAGTAATGGAATGGCTGGGTCAAATGGTATTTCTAGTTCTAGATCCTTGAGGAATTGCCACACTGTTTCCCACAATGGTTGGACTAGTTTACAGTCCCACCAACAGTGTAAAAGTGTTCCTATTTCTCCACATCGTCTCCAGCACCTGTTGTTTCCTGATTTTTTAATGATTGCCATTCTAACAGGTGTGAGATGGTATCTCATTGTGGTTTTGATTTGCATTTCTCTGATGACCAGTGATGACGAGCAATTTTTCATGTGTCTGTTGGCTGTATGAATGTCTTTTTTGAGAAGTGTCTGTTCATATCCTTTGCTCACTTTTTGATGGGGTTTTTTTTTTCTTGTAAATTTGTTTGAGTTCTTTGTAGGTTCTGGAAATTAGCCCTTCGTCAGATGAGTAGATTGCAAAAATGTTCTCCCATTCTGTAGGTTGCCTATTCACTCTGATGGTAGTTTCTTTTGCTGTGCAGAAGCTCTTTAGTTTAATTAGATCCTATTTGTCAATTTTGACTTTTGTTGTCATTGCTTTTGGTGTTTTAGACACGAAGTCCTTGCCCATGCCTATGTCCTGAATTGTATTACCTAGGTTTTCTTCTAGGGTTTTTATGGTATTAGGTCTAACATTTAACTTTCTAATCCATCTTGAATTAATTTTCCTTTAAGGAGTAAGGAAAGTTATCCAGTTTCAGCTTTCTACTTATGCCTAGCCAATTTTCCCAGCACATTTATTAAATGGGGAATCCTTTCCCCATTTCTTGTTTTTGTCAGGTTTGTCAAAGATCAGATGGATGTAGATGTGTGGTATTATTTCTGAGGGCTCTGTTTTGTTCCATTGGTCTATATCTCTGTTTTGGTACCAGTGCCATGCTGTTTTGGTTACTGTAGCCTTGTAGTTTGAAGTCAGTAGCATGATCTGAAGTCAGATAGCATGATGCCTCCAGCTTTGTTCTTTTGGCTTAGGATTGTCTTGGCAATGCAGGGTCTTTTTTGGTTCCACATGAACTTTAAAGCAGTTTTTTCCAATTCTGTGAAGAAACTCATTGGTGGCTTAATGGGGATGGCATTGAATCTATAAATTACCTTGGGCAGTATGGCCATTTTCACAATATTGATTCTTCCTATCCATGAGCATGGTATGTTCTTCCATTTGTTTGTGTCCTCTTTGATTTCACTGAGCAGTGGTTTGTAGTTCTCCTTGAAGAGGTCCTTTACATCCCTTGTAAGCTGGATTCCTAGGTATTTTATTCTCTTTGAAGCTATTGTGAATGGGAGTTCATTCATGATTTGGCTCTCTGTTTGTCTGTTATTGGTGTATAAGAATGTTTGTGATTTTTGCACATTAATTTTGTATCCTGAGACTTTGCTGAAGTTGCTTATCAGCTTAAGGAGATTTTGGGCTGAGATGATGGGTTTTCTAAACATACAATCATGTCATCTGCAAACAGGGACAATTTGACTTCTTTTCCTAACTGAATATACTTTATTTCTTTCTCTTGCCTGATTGCCCTAGCCAGAACATCCAACACTATGTTGAATAGGAGTGGTGAGAGAGGGCATCCCTGTCTTGTGCCAGTTTTCAAGGGAATGCTTCCAGTTTTTGCCCATTCAGTATGACATTGGCTGTGGGTTTGTCATAATAGCTCTTATTATTTTGAGATATCAATACCGAATTTATTGAGAGTTTTAGCATGAAGGGCTGTTGAATTTTGTCAAAGGCCTTTTCTGCATCTATTGAGATAATCATGTGGTTTGTCTTTGGTTCTGTTTATATGCTCAATTATGTTTATGACTTGCATATTACATGTTTATTGACTTGCATATTGAACCAGCCTTGCATCCCAGGGATGAAGCCCACTTGATCATGGTGGATAAGCTTTTTGACCTGCTGCTGGATTCGGTTTGCCAGTATTTTATTGAGGATTTTTGCATCGATATTCATCAGGGATATTGGTCTAAAATTCTCTTTTTTTGTTGTGTCTCTGCCAGGCTTTGGTATCAGAGATGATGTTGGCCTCGTAAAATGAGTTAGGGAGGATTCCCTCTTTTTCTATTGATTGGAATAGTTTCAGAAGAATGTACCAACTCCTCCTTGTACCTCTGGTAGAATTCGGCTGTGAATCTCTGTCCTGGACTTTTTGGTTGGTAGGCTATTAATTATTGCCTCAATTTCAGAGCCTGCTATTGGTCTATTCAGAGATTCAACTTCTTCCTGGTTTAGTCTTGGGAGAGTGTAAGTGTCCAGGAAATTATCCATTTCTTCTAGAGTTTCTAGTTGATTTGCATAGAGGTGTTTATAGTATTCTCTGATGGTAGTTTGTATTTCTGTGGGGTCGGTGGTGATATCCCCTTTATCATTTTTTATTGAGTCTATTTGATTCTTCTCTCTTTTCTTCTTTATTAGTCTTGCTAGCAGTCTGTCAATTTTGTTGATCTTTTCAAAAAACCAGCTCCTGGATTCATTGATTTTTTGGAGGCTTTTTTGTGTCTCTATCTCCTTCAGTTCTGCTCTGATCTTAGTTATTTCTTGCCTTCTGCTAGCTTTTGAATGTGTTGCTCTTGCTTCTCTAGTTCTTTTAATTGTGATGTTAGAGTGTCAATTTTAGATTCCTGCTTTCTCTGTGGCATTTAGTGCTATAAATTTCCCTCTACACAGTGCTTTAAATGTGTCCCAGAGATTCTGGTATGTTGTATCTTTGTTCTCATTGGTTTCAAGAACATCTTTATTTCTGCCTTCATTTGTTAAGTACCCAGTAGTCATTCAGGAGCAGGTTGTTCAGTTTCCATGTAGTTGAGTGGTTTTGACTGAGTTTCTTAGTCCTGAGTTCTAATTTGATTGAATGTCTGAGAGACAGTTTGTTATAATTTCTGTTCTTTTACATTTGCTGAGGAGTGCTTTACGTCCAACTATGTGTCAATTTTGGAATAAGTGTGATGTGGTGCTGAGAAGAATGTATATTCTCTTGATTTGGGTGAGATTCTGTAGATGTCTATTAGGTCCACTTGGTGCAGAGCTGAGTTCAATTCCTGGATATCCTTGTTAACTTTCTGTCTCATTGATCTGCCTAATGTTGACAGTGGGGTGTTAAAGTCTCCCATTATTATTGTATGGGAGTCTAAGTCTCTTTGTAAGTCTGTAAGGACTTGCTTTAGAATCTGGGTGCTCCTGTATTGTGCATATATATTTAGGATAGTTAGCTCTTCCTGATGAATTCATCCCTTTACCATTATGTAATGGCCTTCTTTTCTCTTTTGATCTTTGATGGTTTAAAGTCTGTTTTATCAGAGACTAGGATTGCAACCCCTGCTTTTTTTGTTTTCCATTTGCTTGGTAGATCTTCCTCATCCCTTTATTTTGAGCCTATTGTGTCTCTGCATGTGAGATGGGTCTCCTGAATACAGCAAACTGATGGGTCTTGACTCTTTGTCCAATTTGCCAGTCTGTGTCTTTTAATTGGACCATTTAGTCCATTTACATTTAACATTAATATTGTTTTGTGTGAACTTGATCCTGTCATTATGATATTTGCTGGTTATTTTGCTCGCTAGTTGATGCAGTTTCTTCCTAGCATTGATGGACTTTACATTGTGACATGTTTTTGCAATGGCTGGTACCTGTTGTTCCTTTCCATGTTTAGTGCTTCCTTCTGGATCTCTTGTAGGGCAGGCCTCGTGGTGACAAAATCTCTAAGCATTTGCTTGTCTGTAAAGGATTTTATTTCTCCTTCACTTATGAAACTTAGTTTGACTGGATATGAAATTTTGGGTTGAAAATTCTTTTCTTTAAGAATGTTGAATATCGGCCCCCACTCTCTTCTGGCTTGTAGAGTTTCTGCCGAGAGATCTGCTGTTAGTCTGATGGGCTTCCCTTTGTGTGTAACCCGACCTTTCTCTCTGGCTGCCCTTAACATTTTTTCCTTCATTTCAACTTTGGTGAATCTGACAATTATGTGTCTTGGTGTTGCTCTTCTCGAGGAGTATCTTTGTGGCATTCTCTGTATTTCCTGAATTTGAATGTTGGCCTGCCTTACTAGTTGGGGAAGTTCTCCTGATGATATCCTGCAGAGTGTTTTCCAACTTGGTTCCATTTTCCCCATCACTTTCAGGCACACCAATCAGATGTAGATTTGGTCTTTTCACATAATCCCATATTTCTTGGAGGCTTTGTTCATTTCGTTTTACTCTGTTTTTTCTCTACACTTCTCTTCTCACTTCATTTCATTCATTTGATGTTCAATCTCTGATACTCTTTCTTCCAGTTGATCGAGTTGGTTACTGAAGCTTGTGCATTTGTCATATAGTTCTCATGTTATGGTTTTCATCTCTATCAGTTCTTTTAAGGTCTTCTCTGCATTGATTATTCTAGTTATCCATTCTTTTTCAAGGTTTTTAGTGTCTTTGCACTGGTTATGTAATTCCTCCTTTTAGCTGAGAAGTTTGATTGACTGAAGCCTTCTTCTCTCAACTCGTCCAAGTTATTCTCTGTCCAGCTTTGTTCCGTTGCTGGCGATGAGCTGCGCCCCTTTGGAGGTGGAGATGTGCTCTGATTTTTTGAATTTCCAGCTTTTTTTTTTTTTTTTTTTTTTTTTGAGACGGAGTCTCGCTCTGTCGCCCGGGCTGGAGTGCAGTGGCCGGATCTCAGCTCACTGCAAGCTCCGCCTCCCGGGTTCACGCCATTCTCCTGCCTCAGCCTCCGAGTAGCTGGGACTACAGGCGCCCGCTACCTCTCCTGGCTAGTTTTTTGTATTTTTTAGTAGAGATGGGGTTTCACCATGTTACCAGGATGATCTCAATCTCCTGACCTCGTGATCCGCCCGTCTCGGCCTCCCAAAGTGCTGGGATTACAGGCTTGAGCCACCGTGCCTGGCCAATTTGCAGCTTTTCTGTACTGTTTTTTCCCCATCTTTGTGGTTTTATGTGCCTTTGGTCTTTGATGATGGTGACGTATTGATGGGGTTTTGGTGTGGGTGTCCTTTCTGTTTGTTAGTTTTCCTTCTAACAGCCAGGACCCTCAGCTGTAGGTCTGTTGCAGTTTGCTTGAGGTCCACTCCAGACCCTTTTTCCTGTGTATCAGCAGCGGAGGCTGCAGAAGATAGAATATTGCTGAACAGTGAGTGTTGCTGTCTGATTCTTGCTCTGGAAGCTTCGTCTCAGGGGTGTATCCCACCATGTGAGGTGTGAGGTGTCGGTCTACACCTAGTCGGGGATGTCTCCCAGTTAGGTTACTCAGGGGTCAGGGACCCACTTGAGCAGGCAGTCTGTCCATTCTCAGATCTCAACGTCCGTGCTGGGAGATCCACTGCTCTCTTCAAAGTTGTCAGACAGGGGCATTTACCTCTGCCGAGGTTTCTTCTGCTTTTTGTTTAGCTATGCCCTGTCCCCAGAGGAGGAGTCTACAGAGGCAGGCCGGCCTCCTTGAGCTGTGGTGGGCTCCACCCAATTCAAGCTTCCCAGGAGGTTTCGTTTACCTGCTTAAGCCTCAGCAATGGCGGGCATCCCTCCCTCAGCCTCGCTGCTACCTTGCAGTTAGATCTCAGACTGCTGTGCTAGCAATGAGAGAGGCTCCGTGGGCGTTGGACCCTCTGGGCCAGGTGTGGGATATAATGTCCTGGTGTGCCGTTTGCTAAGACACTTGGTAAAGCGCAGTATTAGGGTGGGAGTTACCCGATTTTCCAGGTGTTGTGTGTCTCAATTTCCTTTGGCTAGGAAAAGGAATTCCCTTCCCCCTTGCGCTTCCCAGGTGAGGTGATGCCTCGCCCTGCTTCAGCTCTCGCTGGTTGGGCTGCACCTGCGGACCAGTGCCAACTGTCCGACACGCCCCAGTGAGACAAACCCGGTACCTCAGTTGAAAATGCAGAAATCACCCGTCTTCTGTGTTGCTCACGCTGGGAGCTGGAGGCTGGAACTGTTCCTATTCGGCCAATTTGGGCACGCCCTAAAGCGGTTCTTAATAGCAAGAAGTTTTGATGAAAAGCACCACCTGGGCCCACTCAATTTAATATTCAAAATCCGGGAAACGAGTGCCATAGGCAATGGCTGGGAAATCATGCCACCTATCCCATGGCAAGGAGAGGGTATGCAATTTGATTCATAGTTCCACAAACTAAAGAAGAAAACACACTGTTCAGACGAGGTAACTGGTAAAGATAGGGAGTATTAATGTATAAATTTAACCCATAAGATGAAATAACTAATGAGGAAGTTATAATATACATGGCATGGCCAATGCAGAGCAGGGTTATGAGGAAGAAGTGGTCTAGAGTGATTGAAGATAACTGGCATGCTAAAATTGCAGTTGGGAGTTAAGGAAAGGGTGAGGATCTTTTAAGCCCAGCAAATATGGGTAGTTAGCATCAGTGAATAAATAATCTAATATGGTAGATAACAACAACCATGTAGACAAAGTTATTTTCCTGGTAATGTAAGGAAGAAAAAGTACTTATTAGAGACCACCTACGTTAACAGTAGATTAGATTGTTGTAATAATACCAATACAAACTACATTTAACAGGTTCTAAAACATAATAAACAGCTCTTTTTGTGAAGTATAATTATGCCATACATGTCATTCCAAAACCTAGGCTTCCACGGGGAGTTGCTAATAAGATGACACAGTACTCAAATTTTCAGTCTACACAAGTGTTTTAGAATTGAATTGTGAGTTTGCAGTTTTGCAACTGTCACATCACCATCCACCAGCCAGTTGTAAATTCTGAAGTTCCTTGGACACATATGTAGAAACAAATGATTCTGTAAAAAAGTGTTTAGGACTACTTCAAATTAAAATGCATTTGTAATTAATTTCTATCTATACACACAGTTAAACCAGTTAGCTTATGTTATTAACAATAAGCACAAGTTGTAAGAAATATTGTTTGTATGGGAAGCATTTTGAATAGTCCTGAAAATGAACAAATATTTTCAAATTAGATTTGTTTAATCATGAGAAGTGAAGCCAACACTCCCCTTCTGGTTCCAGATGCAGCATTTCTGAATCTCAGCACTATTGCTATGCCAGAACTATTCCAGTAACAGCCTCTGCTCCCCTAGTTGTGATCATTGAAAATGTCTTCAGATGTTGCAAGTGTCCCTAGAGGGAAAAATTCACCCCCAATTGAAAAGCACTATTCTAAAGAAAGAGAAAGAGAAGCCACATTTTTGGCCCACTCTGTTGTAGGTAAGGGACAAAATTCTCTCAGTCTCATGTAAATTCATAGAGTGGCACCTGAGAAATTATATAAATTTGATTCAGAATCCTGGCATCAGAGAATTGGGTTGTATGGCATTTTCTCATCATCTCATTTTTATTTCACTAGAAATACACTTTTGAAGGAATCTGTAAAATATGCACACACACAGTAAAGCTGATAGAGCCTCTACTCTCTAGGAGATTAAACTCTCATAAGCACAGTTCCCCTTTCCATTACTTGATTTAAGCACAGAAAAAGTGTTTTGTTATAGTAATTTTAATGTGTTATAATTTCTACATTTGACTTTCCAGAATAAAATCATACATTCATTACATGTATTTTTGTTCATCATAGTTTCCCAAACCTCTGAACCTCCAATAATGGCACATGGATTAATATTTATTGAGCAAACATTTGTGGAGTAACTTTTAAATGTGTAATATATCACTATTTGGGGCACTGGGGATATAAAGATGAATAAGGTACACTTTCTGCATTTTGGGAGCTGAAAAATCCAACAAGAAAACCTTTAAGGTATAATTCCTAAACATAAAGTATAAATAAGAAGGGAATGAATACTGAGAATTGCTGAATTACAACAGGGAGAATGGAATTATTTGGAGAAAGAGATACATGAGATGGGACTAGGATAGAATATAGGATCACAACAAGTGAAGAAAGGTGAGATTTCCAGGTTAAAGGAGAAGCCAAGAGTTGATGAGTGTTTGTAGATTATGGGTAATGCCTGATTAATGGCTAGTGGATGAGGGATATGAGAGACATACAAGTGTGCACGGTAATAATGACTTTGAATAGAAAAGGACAGCCACTGAAAATTATTGGGCAGGTAACTGAGACAATGATACGAGTTACTCTACACAGATGACCTTTGCTTCATAATTGTGATGGATTTGTAAGAAATGTACCCAGAGCCATGGGATGTTACTACAATTCTCAGGTAGATATCAACAGTGGTCTAGAAAAAGGGAATAGGCTGGAGAGTCCTCATGAGGATGGAACTGACAGGATTCTAAGCCTGATTCTGTTAATGGACCAACGGACACGAAACTCCTTAAGACTGAAAACTCAGGAAGAGAAAATAGGTTCACTTTTAGAAACAATGAATTTGAATGATCATTATATTCTCTGTAAGGTGACTGGTGTTCAGCAGGGGAAAATTCTAAGCCTAGTACTGAGAGGGAGACTTCCCTTGAAATAAAGATCTGGGGATTATCTAAAGAGCTTAAATCCTAGGCAGAGCTGGAATGATCTGGGGAGACATTAAAGATGGAAACCACAAAAGGAGAAGCTTGAAGAATGATGCTATGTAAGGTTTCAGTGGAGAAAGAGAAGCGGAGCTCAGCAAATTGGGATCTGAGCAGTAGAGAGACAGAGTAAGCACCAGGAGAAAACTGCAAAACAGGAGTAGAGTTACGGAGTCTCAGAAAGAAAACTCTTTGGGCCGGGCGTGGTGGCTCACGTCTGTAATCCCAGCACTTTGGGAGGCCCAGGCCAGGAGATCAAGACCATCCTGGCTAATAAGGTGAAACCCTTTCTCTACTAAAAATACAAAAAAATTAGCCGGGTGTGGTGGCACACACCTTGTAATCCCAGTTACTGGGGAGGCTGAGGCAGGAGAATCCCTTGAACCGGGAGGCGTAGGTTGCAGGCTCTACAGTCTGGACAACAGAGCGAGACTCCGTCTAAAAAAAAAAAGAAAAAGAAAAAGAAAAAGAAAACTATTTTGGGCTGAAAAGTAATTACTGGATTTAAAATGAGAAGATCACGCATAACTACTGGGAGAGAGGTTTCTACATACATTGAGCCATTTTATAAAGAGGTCTTTTATCTTTCTTCCACATTGCCCCTATACTTCAGTTCTGATAGTTTCCCTTGGAGTTTAGAAGAAAGAAAAAAGGATTTTCTTTTCCAAATCCTGAACTCCTTTATGCATTAATCATATCCCCTCACCCAAAAATCATACTTACTCAAGTATTTCCTCCCTTTCGAACACCTTCAATATATTTACCCCAATATTTTTCTCTTTTTTTCATATTTGTACAGGGTGGTCCTATCATCACTCTTTGAACCCTGAATTTTAAAGCTACTTATTTATTGGTTTTCTTTGGCAAATATTTTGTAAATCCATCTACTCAATATTTGTTTGCTGTTAGCCCTTGGTCCCAAAATTATTATTTAAAAAAATATACAATTACTTTGTTGAGACTAGAGTCTGTATATTCAGCTACATCCACTCAATTGCCAAATCATTTTACTGTCTTTATTTACACAATTATCTTACAAACATTTGACAATACCACACACATATTTTTTTTAATTGCCCCTATGTGATTTTTATGATACCATACCCACATTTTTAAATAGCATAAAGATCTTAGGTGCTATTTCATGATAAACAGTCATAGGTAAATGAGTTAGAGAAAACTCTGTTACGTAAAAGAAAAAAAAAGTAATACACTTCTTTATTGCCACAATCTAAGAGCCTTCAATATGCTAACTCTACTGAGGATTTCTTTTTTCTTTCTTTCTTCTTTTTTAATTGAGGATTTCTAAGAGGAAGATCATTTGGTCACAAAAACTCCCACCTTCACCCTTGTATTCATATAACAATGAATCTCTCCACTAATTTCCACTCACTTACTTTAAAAAAACATGTCTTGTAATACTTCCATTTTCCCTGCCTTCTAAGGATTGCTATCTTCCGAGGTTTGAAAAAGAAAAGGAGATCAATATTTCCTGAGCAATGATAAGCACTGGTAAAAGCATCAAAAAATTGGAATTATTATCCACTTCATAGATAAGAATATTGAGAGGTTAAGTGGTTCAACCAAGTACACTCAAGTCGTGAGTGGAACAACTATGATTTGAGTCATGTCCCTAGCATTTCCAAGTGAAGGAGCATCCTTGTCATCACAGTTTGCCTCTAGGTCTTAGGCCTGTACCTGTCCTCTGTGCTTTCAGTAGAAACTGGTATCAACTTCAACCTTTATACAAATGATTCATATATATAGAATACAGTTACATTTGTGGAAGGGGCACCTGGGCTAGGTTACAGTTGCTCCATATCCCCTACTGGAAATGCCCACAGCTCGTGGATAAGGTAGCTTGTTTTTGTCCAAGCCTTGAAGTAAATGGAAGAAACTACTTTCTTTCCCAGAAAACCTTTATATATATATATATGTTTCTAGAATAATTATTCTTGCATATTTAAGTCTTCTCTCACTGTGTATGTGCAATCTGTGTGTGTGCATTTTTATGTCAATTATTGATGTCAACTTTTTAATGTCAATATTATCCTATTCTCATTGGCCTAAAACCACACTGAGTCCGAAATTCCAACTCATCACTATCCTGTGCTCTGTACATAAAGTTAGCTGTTAAGTCCCATTGTTTTATTTTCTAAAATGCTTTTTATGTATACTCCTTCTAATCCATTCCTAAAGTCATTCTTCTGGTATAGGCTTTCAAAACCCTTCCTGGCATAATTACAAAGTCTTCAAAAACCCCCAGCTTTCCCATTTTCAGTTCCTACTTCTCATATCCTGCTATGAGGCAGATTACTTTATGTACTTGCTAAGTTTAATAGACTCTAGTAGGTTTTAAATTCTCATTCCCCATACAATTCAGCTAAAAGAGTGATTTGTTTTTTATTTTGTTTTTCTCACAATGTAAATTTTTCATAACATGGTTGGCATAAAGAGGCATTGTTTCACAACTTTTGTATTTGTTTGCATTCTGAGTAGTGGTGAGGCTGAGTTTTCACACTCCTCTGTTAGTTTTTAGAGCCTCTGGAGCAAAGGCGGTCTCCTTGTTCTTTCATTGCTACCTGGAAAGAGTGTTAGTGCTTCTGTTCTCTTTAGAAATGAAAACAAAAAATGTACAAACATTACATGTTTCTGATGCAATCCTGAGATGGCACCTGAGATAAACAGACATGAATACCCTGACCTTAGTAATCCAAGTGTTAAGGGAAGCCAGGGAATTCACGTCTATTTGAAGAGATAGAATTTTAGTCATGAACAAGAGACATATAATCCTATTACATTTACACAGTTTGCAGTAGACTTTGAAATTCACATTAGCATTCCTGAAGGGAAGATAGTTCTGTGACTGAGAACCATGCAGCTAGAAGAGAAATTTCTTACTACCAGTCTTACAAATGACTGCATTTACCAATTAAAAAAAAAAAATTACCCCCCACCCACCCATCTTCACATCCAACAACCATTTTATCAATGAAATATCTGCTTGGATGTGGGTGGGTAGAGGTGGAAGAAGGGGCTACTCTG
The DNA here is from genome assembly GCF_007565055.1 of Rhinopithecus roxellana. NCBI lineage: Eukaryota > Metazoa > Chordata > Mammalia > Primates > Cercopithecidae > Rhinopithecus > Rhinopithecus roxellana. The sequence goes on along the minus strand of NW_022142882.1, from coordinate 4,409 downwards.
TTCTTTGTATCATAGCTTATTACGTTAAAAATGGGAGGCTGGCACAAGACAGCATCTCTGAATCTGCAGTTAGTTCATCTTGTGTTACTAAAGCATCATTGCCTTAGGTTGGTCATCTCCTTTAATATTTATTTTTAATTTATCACCAATTTTAAAAAGTGTGCACATTCTACCTGCAGCAACCATAAAAGTCACAAATATAATCCTACCCTAAAACATGCAAAGAAAATGAAAAATACCTCACAGAATCATTATTCACTTAGATTAAAATGCAATCTTTGCTGTGAATCCAACACTTTACTCTCAAAACCAATGCCTCTGGTGTTATAAAACCCATCCTTTTGTTATAATCTGAAGAAATTTTAATTTAGAAAGTTGCCCTACACTGTCTAATTTCTACATTTTAACCTGATCTTCCTCTCCTTTTACCACCTAAAAATCATATTTAGGAGAGATTTTTTTTAGGTTCCTTAAAATATTTATGACCTATCATTTGGTATCAGGTGCTAATTAATTAGATAAATCAATAAAGAATATCATGTCCTCCAATATTTTACTCTGGTGTTCACGGCACAGTTCTCCCCAAGAATAATCCTTAATACAAAAATATTGGGGTATAATCATTTTTTCTATGCTATGAACACAGTATTAAAAACTATCTCACTAAAGTTATTAAAAATAGTGTGGTTAGATAAGTATTTGCCTGTTGCCTATATCGGCAACTTTGATATGTTGATTTGGACAGAGTTCATGTCCTCTCTTCTTCAAGTCCACGAGAAAGCACTGCCAAATGGCTTTGCACTCTTAGAATACAGTTACATTTGTGGAAGGGGCACCTGGGCTAGGTTACAGTTGCTCCATATCCCCTACTGGAAATGCCCACAGCTCGTGGATAAGGTAGCTTGTTTTTGTCCAAGCCTTGAAGTAAATGGAAAAAACTACTTTCTTTCCCAGAAAACCTTTCTCCTCTTCCTCCTCCCATACTAAAATAAAAATGGCTGTGACTATCTCTGTTTTCTCGCTATTGTTCAGTCACAGTTCAAACCTATATATGTGCTTTGCTTTCTGAATCAACTGAAATGACTTTTTCCTCGTGATGTAGGTAGATGGCTACGGCAGAGAATAAAACTGTAGCTCGAAGGTTAAGTGACTATGATTCTTCCATTCGTAGAAGTAAAGTCCAATGTTCCAGAGGTATCCTTTGTCTCTGAAAATACAAGGATACCTAGCATCAGAAAGAAGAACACAACGAGCTGATTGGCTGCCTTGACATTTGGTAGACTAAAATGACATCTTTATTTTAGAGTGTGTGTTTTGCTATATTTCTATGTATTTTCCAGACAAAAGTTGGATGATGAGCTGATGGTGGGTAGTATCTTTAACCTTCTCTCCATGAAGATACCATAGCTGAGGAGAACACTTTTAATCAGAAAATAAGACTACTCAGATCTACAACACAAATAGTTTTCTCTGAATCCAACTCACGCAATCAACTTACTTGCCTTCGTTTTATATAAATATATACTTTATGTTATACATAATGTTGGAAAATCATACAAATTAATCTTTTTTTTTTGAGATCTTAGCTCACTGCAACTTCTGCCTCCCGGGTTCTAGAGATTCTTCTGCCTTAGCCGTCCGAGTAGGTGGGATTACAGGCACCCACCACCACGTCCAGCTAATTTTTGTATTTTTAGTATAGATGGCGTTTCACCATGTTGGCCAGACTGGTCTCGAACTCCTGACCTCAGGTAATCCACCTGCCTCAGCCTCTCAAAGTGCTGGGATTAACAAGCGTGAGCCACTGCGCCTGGTCATAAATCAATTCTTAATGATTCAATCACATATTACAAGCCTTAGTGAAAGACTAGATTATGAAATGTTATGTTAAATAAAGCATATCAGACAAAAATGGTAAATACACACAAATATATGTTTCTTACGGATTTTCATTTTTAAATACCAGGTATTATTGCTGTATAATTAAGACTTTAGATCTCCATTATTTAACTTCTTCTGATTTCTAATTCCATTCAAAACAAACAAACAAGCAAAAACTAAAGGTAATCCACAACTAATTTTGAAAGTGAATTATTTTGCTCATTTTTTTCCCCAGAAAAACATCTTTACTTTAAAGGGGTTCCTTGAATGCAAAGAAAAGCATACAGAATCTCCATCAAAACTATTGTGTAAGAAAACTGTGACAAAACTAATTAAAGAAGAACAAAAAGATTTGACAGAATTTAGAGATCTGCCTCTTTTGGTCCACCTAAACACTGTTCAGTGAAAATAAACCAAAAAAGACTATAGATAGTTCAAAAAAGTCAACGATATCATAGACAAGATGATTTCGATCTCCAGTACCTACTCTGTATCCATTACAGTGCCATAATGTCAAGTCTGTCGCTGACAGAGTATACTCACGGGCTGATAAATGACCAGAAAGTTCATACAAAAGAAAAATACTGGAAAGTCCATTAAGTCAGCTTTAAAATAGTGGATAGCAAAACAAAAATCAGTCCCTAGCACAATACACTCCACTTATAGAAATGACAGCATCTCGACTTTTCTCTCTCCTTTTTTTAGTACTAAAGTTTTAGCATTTTAAGGGCAGTTTCTACAAAGTGTATTATTATGTTTAAATTTCTTCTTCTTATACTTTCATTTGCCATAAAATATAAGTCACTGTTAAAAAATTAGTCTGATAAAGCACAAGACTCTGGGCAGAAAGAACACTTGGGTCTTCTGGAAGTACGAGACAACTAGGACAATGAAACTCAAAATGCCCATCTTCCTGGAGATGGTGTAGATGTGTAGCTACAGTTATAACTCTATGTGCTGTTCTACCTTCTTGTTTTTCTTATATTTTAACTGAAAAATTATTATACGAATGAAATCTTAACCATGAACCAATTAAACAGGTCAGCAACCAACGCACAATGAAATAAAACAAGTGGTACTTCTGTTTCTGGCAGTCTAATGGCACACAAATCCTGAAATATCCTTTCAAATGAAAAAGACTAAAGCATACGATAACATATATATTTTCTGAATGTATTGCTGGGGTGCTCTGAAAGTAAGGAATCCATAACACCCAAAACAAAGTGAAAGTATGAGGCCCTGCAAGGTAAACAAGAAAGACAAATTTCATCCCAAGGGTTTCTATTAAATCTTGAAGATGCCAGTTTTTTACTTTTATGGATTCATAATGCACAGAAGGAAAAAAATATAAGGTTGGCTATGGAGAATCTTATGAAATTCCCACACTAGAAGCAATGGCAACTAACATTCACCCTTAGTGTTTAGGGATGAACTAGATAGAAATAAACTTGCTAGGCACAAGGTTTTGGCAAGACAACTTGCAATTCTAAAGCATAGCATTGGATAGCAAGAGAGGAAATCCTTCATGAGAATGTATAACCTCAAGCCGGTCTTCCCATGACTTTATGGTCTGAGTTCAAACTCCCTCTGGGATACAAAGAACTCAAAGACAAAATAAACTTTTCCAAATTGATAAAGGCTTTAAATCCTTAAATTAATTACATCTACAAGGATCCTTTCTGCAAATAAAGTCATATGTGCAGGTTATGATGATTAGCATGGGGACATGTATTTTTAGGAACCACAATCCATCCTATTAATATGCGTGAAGAAACAAGACCGTATCTGTTTAAACCAGCAAAAAATGCTGACAGCAGAAGCTTCTTCATACAGTATAAAACAGGCAGGTCCCTCCTCCTCCCTTCCCCCACCTGAATTTCCTTCCTGGACCTAGCTTTTTCAGCATTTTACAATGTATTTACTTAAATAATCCCTTAGAACATTGAATAGATCACTTTATTGCATTATTATTATTGTTTGAGCCAGGGTCTTATTCTGTCACCCAGGCTGAAATGCAGTGGTATGATCACAGCTCACTGTAGCCTCAGCTGCCCAGGTTCAAATGATCCTCCCACCTCAGCCTTCTGAGTAGCTGGGACTACAGGCATACATTACCATGTCTGGCTCATTTTTTAAAAATTTCTATTTTCATAGACACGGGGTCTTGCCATATTATCCAGGCTGGTCTTGAACTCTTGAGCTCATGGAATCCTCTCACCTCAGACTTCCAAAGTGCTGAGATTCAGACGTGAACCACCACACCTGGCCAGATTATGTTAAAAAATAAATTTTTACCAAAGTAGTACATATTCATAGCATTGAAACTTGAATAATGATAAAACAAATAATTACCTTACTCCTCACTTTGAGTCAATTATTTTTTACTGCTCTACAGTTTCTTCTAATGGGTACTTCATGTTTCTAAAAATATATTCATATAGCTCCATTAGCCAATTCCTTAGTGTTTTCTACTGTTGTCTTTTTGAGGACAACACCTCCCAGGTCCCTTCACTAAACTCTCAATATTG
>NW_022142881.1:0-22381 GCF_007565055.1 Rhinopithecus roxellana | reverse complement strand
TTCTTTCTTCAGAGGTTGCAGTGAGTCCAGATTGTGCCATTGCACAATACCCTGGGCCACAGGGTATTGTTTTGACTCTGTCAAAACAAACAAATAAAAGCGACCCCTTAAAATGTACCCACCGCAAAATGAGCCGTGAGTCGTGACTCCTCTGAAATGCAACTGGGGAAGGGAGACTGAATCACAGCCGTGAAAATGTGGTCACAAAGGACAAAGAGTCAGGGTAAGAGTTTGCCAGGTGGCTCCAGTCATGTGCTGCGTCAGAGCGGTCGCCGGGGCAGGCTGACACACGTCCTCCCACGGGCTAGGCAGGGGTGGGAGCCAGCCCCACAATGGAGGCTGCTGTCTCCATTTGATATCGCTTTGATGATAGGATCCTCCAAGGATGTGGGGTTTCCTTTGTTCTGTCTTTATGTTCAATAAGTAACTTTCCATCTTAATTTGCATTTCCAAGTGAGTTTTCCCACAGGGGAGAGGCTGTGATGACTGGTTGAAACAAGTCGTGTGGTTTTACACGGTTATACACGTCTTCCAGGGAGATGAGTGCATTTGCACTGGACACTGTCTACACTCAGTCTTGAGAGAGTGTGAATCTGGGGAGACTGCGTCTATACGAAACCATCGCAGGCTTGGAATGAGAGGCCCGGGCTCCATCCTGAGTCTCCCTGCTCACTAATGTGTGATCTTGACCTTGCTGCTTAGCACTTCCTTCTGTGTCAAATAGAACTGATTGAGTTTTGCAGAGCTTGGGTGAAAAGTGAGAAACTTTAGGCAAAGCACTTGAGATCATGCAATGCAGTAGACACGGGGGAAATGGTGCTACTAATAAATGCCACCAAAGAAAAGGCCTCACTCTAAAAATAAATACATAAAATAAAATAAACGGCACAAGTGTTCCCCTGAGTGAACTGAGGGTGCAAGCCGCCCCTGGCACTGGAGTGACCCCAGACCTATGTAGTGACCTCTGAGCCCCTCAAGAACCAGCCTGCCAGCTCCCTGCTGAGTTTATTCAGGTTTGGGGCATCAGATAAAGCTGTGAAGACAGGAGCCCCGATCTAGACCCGGTTCTCCCATGAGCGGGCTCAGTGACTGAAGAAGTGAGATAACCTCCCCGGGCCCCAAGAGTCCCTGTCTATTATGTGACAGGGACTTGGACTAGATTAAATTTTTTTCTTTTTCTTTTTTTTTGAGACAGGACCTGGCTCTGTCACCCCGGCTGGAGTGCAACGGCATGATAGCAGTTTCGAACTCCTGGACTCAAACGGTCCTTCCATCTCGGTCTCCCAAAGCACTGGGATTACAGGCGTGAGCCAATGCGCCCAGCCCTGTTTCATGATTTTAGTCAACTTGGCCTCCAGAGAGACAAAGAGAAAAGAATCACAAATCACAAAAGACAAAAGATGGGAGTAGCGGCAGAGGAAAAGGTACCAAGTCAAAGATAATAGAATGACTGGTTCCATTTCCTATATGCCCTTTCTCCTCTCCGAATCCTGTTTTCCTGGATGCTGACTGACGACACCTGTGACTATTCCCCAGCCATCAGTGGGGTCAGCTTCAGAGCAGGTGCCCTTGGTGTGGAAGGAAAGGGCCTCTGTGAGGACGGGCAGTGAGTCTTTGCCCAGGGCAGGGCTGCGCCTGGCTGGGAGTGCCTCTGAAGTCAGACATAGGAAACTCCTTTCAAGTTGTCTGCTGAAGAATTTGAAAATACTTTCCCTGAATGAAAGACGGGTCCCTTAAAATAAAACATTTTCTGGCATTTAATGAAAATTTTATAACTGAAGTGTTGTATCAGAAGCAAGATGTAAATGGTATAACATCCTACGGGAAAGATTGAATTCAGTTTCCCTCCTTCACAAAACCCAGGGAAGAGAGTACAATGGTGATGGCTCAGATGGATGAGATACTTTGGGAGGCCAAGATGGGTGGATCACTTGAGGTCAGGAGTTTGAGATCAGCCTGGCCAACATAGTGAAACCCTGTCTCTACTAAAAATACAAAAATTAGCCACATGTGGTGGCGGGTGCCTGCAATCTCAGCTGTTCAGGAGGCCGAGGCAGGAGAATCACTTTAATCTGGGTGGAGTGGGTTGCAGTTAGCCGAGATTACGCCACTGCACTCCAACCTGGGTGACACAGCAAGCAAGACTCTGTCTCAAAAAAAAAAAAAAAAAGAAAAAAAGAAAAGAAAAAAAAAAGTCTGGATGTGGTGGCTCACACCTGTAATCTCAGTGCTTTGGGAGGCTGAGGTGGGCAGATCACCTGAGGTCAGGAGTTCAAGACCAGCCTGGCCAACATGGTAAAACCCTGTCTCCACTAAAAATACAAAAATTAGCCGAGCATAGTGGTGGGCACCTGTAATCCCAGCTACTTGGAAGGCTGAGGCAGGAGAATCGCTTGAACCTGGGAGGCGGAGGCTGCAGCGAGCTGACATCATACCACTGCACTCTTGCCTGGGCGACAGAGCAAGAATCTGTCAAAAAAAAAAAAAAAAAAAAGTCCCCAGTGGCCATGATGGGGCTACATCCAAGACTCAATTCTTAGTCCTCCTCTTCCTTGACCTCTCTGGGGCTCTTGGCATAGTTGATCACTCCCTCTTCCCTACATAATTATCTTTATTTGGCTGCAGGGACACTGCATACTCTTAGGTGTCTTCCTATGTCCCCGGCTGCTCCTTTTATGTCTCTTGTCCTGTCCTCCTCACCCCAAACTCTGCCTGTCGGGGCGCCCTGGGTCCTCTCCACTTCTGGTTATCTAATCTAGTATCCTGGCCACCAATGGGCTGATGCCTCCCAATTTCATACCTCTAGCTAAGACCTATTCCTTTAATTCCAAACTTTATGACCAACTGGCTTGATGAACAGATACCTTAAGCCTGACATGCCCGACATGGACCTTTTGCTCTTTCTTTCAAAACGTGCTTCTCACCTGACTTCTCGTTGCAGTAAATGGCAAGTCCATCCTTTCAGTTGCTGCTATGGACTAAATGATGTCTCCCATCCCAAATTTATATGTTGAATCCCTGACCCCTCCTTTGACCATATTGGAGATAGGGCCTGTAGGGAGGTGATTAAGGTTAAAAAAAAGTCATAAGGCTAGAGCTCTGATCCAATAGAACTGGTGTCTTCATAAAAAAAAGAAGAGACACCAGAGCTCTCCCTCCACCATGTGAGGACACAGGGGAGAAGGTGACTGTCTGCAAACCAGGAAGAGAGTCCTCACCAGAAACAGACTATTCTGGCACCTTGTCTTGGACTTCCCAGCCTCTAGAACTGTGAGAAATAAATCTGTGTTTTTTAAACCATCCAGTCAACATATTTTGTTATGGCAGCCTGAGTTCACTAAAATAGTTGCTGTAAATAAAAAAGTAACTGAAGCAGATCTCAATCAACTGGAGGTTTGTTTTGCCAAGGTTGAGGATACGCCTGAGAAAAAAACACAAATCACAGGAGCATCTGTGATCCTTGCTTTTTCCAAAGAGGTTTTAAGCACTTCAATATTTAAATGGGAAGGAGTGAGCAGGAGGAAAGGAGGAAAGGAAAAAAAGTGGGCCAGATGTGGTAGCTCATGCCTCACATGCCAGCACCTGAGGAGGCTAAAGCAGGTGAATTGCTTGAGCCCAGGAATTTGAGACCAGCCTGGGCAGCATAGCAACACTCGTTTCTATAAAAAAAAATTAAAAATTAGCCGGACATTGGTGGCCTGTGCCTGTGGTCTCAGCTATGTGGGAGGCAGAGGCAGGAGGATGGCTTGAGTCCAGGAGTTTGAGGTTACAGTGAGCTATGATTGAGCCACTGCACTCCAGACCCAGCCTGGGTGACATAATGAGACTTTGTTTTTAAAAAGAAAAAAGAGGCCAGATGCGGTGGCTCACTCCTGTAATTCTAGCACTTTGGGAGGCCAAGGCAGGTGGATCACCTGAGGTCAGGAGTTCGAGACCAGCCTGGTCTCGAAACCCCATCTCTACTAAAAGTACAAAAATTGGCCGGGCGTGGTTGTGGGCACCTGTTATCCCAACTACTCAGGAGGATGAGGCAGGAGAATCACTTGAACCCTGGAGGCGGAGGTTGCAGTGAGCCTAGATGGTGCCACTGCACTCCAGCCTGGGAGACAAGAGCAAGATTCCATCTTAAAAAAAAAAAAAAAGAGGGAAAAACATGGACAGAGGATAGGCAACGAGGCAAGTAGTCAGTTACATTCTTGTGAAGCTTTGATTAGCGCTCAGTGAATCCACATTTTACACGTGAAAAGAGGGAGCAGAGGAAATGGCAATTATGCATTCATCTCTTGCTCAGTAATTCTACACTTTGCATAAGATAAAGTAAGCATGTAAAATTACAGCTTACTATTGCTATCTGTTTAGGGACAAAAGGAAGGCAGTTTTTGCATAACTCACTTCCCAAGCTTAACTTTGCCTTTGACATAGCCAGTTCAGGGTCCCGAGATCCTGTTCTTTTCTTTTTTTCCACATTGTCAGGGCCCAAAATGTAGGATCATCCTTGAATCTTCTTTTTCTTTCACATCTTACGTTCAAATCCTGTCAAGTCTACGTTCATTCGGATTTTTTCTACTACTTATCACCAACATGATTCGGGCTGCTGTGGTCTTTCTTGGATTACAGCAAACACCTCCTAGCACAACTTCCAGCTTTGGATTCTATGCTCTCAAGCCCACTCTATTATCAATAACAGCAGCAGAGCAGAGCAGTGCTTTTTAAATTTAAATTTTATTTTATTTTTGACACAGAGTCTCGCTCCGTCACCCAGGTTGGAGTGCAGTGGCGCGATCTTGGTGCTCACTGCAACCTCAGCCTCCCGGGTTCAAGCAATTCTCTTGTCTCAGCCTCCTGAGTAGCTGGGACTATAGGCGCGTGCCACCACGCCCGGCTAATTTTTTGTATTTTTAGTAGAGACGGGGTTTCACTGTGTTAGCCAGGATGGCCTCAATCCCCTGACCTCGTGATCTGTCTGCCTCGGGCTCCCAAAGTGCTGGGATTACAGGTGTGAGCCACTGCGCTCGGCCAGCTTTTCTTTTCTTTTCTTTTTTGTTGTTGTTAAGACAGGGTCTTGCTCTGTTGCTGAGGCTAGCATGCAATAACATGATCCCGGCTCACTGCAGCCTCAATCTCCTGGGCTCAAGTGATCCTCCCACCCCAGCCTCCTGAGTAGCTGGGACTACAGGTGCACAACACTACACCCAGTTAACTTTTTAAATTTCTATGTTTGTAGAGGTAGTGTCTCCCTATGTTGCCCAGGCTGATCTCAAACTCTTGGGTTCAAGCGATCTCCCTGCCTCAGCCTCCCAAAGTGTTGGGAATTGTAGGTATAAGCCACTGAGCATGGCCCAGAAACAGTGCTTTTGATGCGAAAATAGATGGTGTGTCAACCATGGCCGTGGTGGCTCGGACCTGTAATCCAACACTTTGGGGGGCCAAGGCAGGCAGATCAACTGAGGAGTCGGGAGTTCAAGACCAGCCTGACCAACAAGGAGAAATATATGTATTGCTAAAAATGCAAAATTAGCGGGGCATGTTGGTGCATGCCTGTAATCCCAGCTACTTGGGAGGCTGAGGCAGGGAGAATCGCTTGAACCCAGGAAGCGGAGGTTGTGGTGAGCCGAGATGGCACCATTGCAATGCAGCCTGGGCACTAAGAGTGAAACTCCATCCCCCCGCAAAAAAAAAAAAAATAGATGGGTGCGTCACTTCCAGGTTAGAACATTCCATCTTACCCAATAAAAGTCATCCTCTTTGGGAAATGGCCTACAGGGACTGGTAAGATTTGTCTGTGCTCCCCTCCCACAGCATGATCCTACTTTCCCACCACCTCCGCTTCCCAACCACCTCCAAGTCCACCTCCCTCACTCCACTTCTGTCACACGGGCCTTCCAGCTGTTTTCACACCCAGATTTGCACGTAGCTGTGTCCCTCCCATCTGGGCTCAAATGTTGTCCTCAGCAAAACCTTCTTTGACTACTCCTACTTGGAATTGCAGCCCTCCATCCTACCCTACCATCTCCCACCCCCGCCATCTCTCTCTCTCTCACACACACGCACACACGCACACACGCACACACGCACACACGCACACACGCATGCACCCACAGGCTTCCTCTCCTTTCTCTGTCTTGTTCTTTCCCATAGCACTGATGCCATCTAATATTTTGGTTTGCTTGCTTGTTTATTTCCTATCTGTCTTCTGCCACTCAAAGGTGAAAGCCTTGGTTCAAGGAGGGCAGGGATTGTTCTCTCTCTTTCTCTCTCCCCTCTCTCTGTTTTTTTTTTTTGTGTTTTGTTTGTTTTTTCAGTCTTGCTCTGTCGCCCAGGCCGGAGTGCAGTGGCACCATCCTAGCTGACTGCAGCTTCAACCTTCTGGGCTCAAGTTATCCTCCTGCCTCAGCCTCACAAGTAGCTGGGACTACAGACACAATCCACCACACCAGGCTACTTTTAAATTTTTTTGTAGAGATGGGGTTTCGCTGCGTGGCCCAGGCTGGACTCAAACTCCTGGACTCAAGCAATCTGCCCACCTTGGCCTCTCAAAGTGCTGGGATCCCAGGCGTGAGCCACCACCCCAGCTTCTGTGTAAATATGTGTTGAATGAATGGATAACATTCATTTCTTTAGATTTTATTCAGAAAGCACAATATTTTGAAATGAAGCATTTTTTAAAATATTGGTTTACCATTACTGCCTTTATTATTTGTTTTTTCCTTTTCTTTTTTTGGTAGAGACAGAGTCTCATTGTTGCCCAGGCTGATTTTGGACTCCTGACCCCAATCCCTCCCAAAGCATTGGGATTACAGGTGTGAACATCCACCCTGGCCCACATAACTGTCTTTAAATAACGACTTTTACCTTTTTTTTTTTTTTTTTTTTTGAGATGGAGTCTCACTCTCAGCCAGGCTGGAGTGCAGTGGTGTGATCTCAGCTCACTGCAACCTCTGCCTCCCAGGTTCAAGCGATTCTCTTGCCTCAGCCTTCCAAGTAGCTGGAATTACAGGCGTGTGCCACCACGCCTGGCTAATTTTTGTTATTATTAGTAAAGATTGGGTTTCATCATGTTGGCCAGGCTGTTCTCGAGCTCCTGACCTCAGGTGATCCACCCGCCTCGGCCTTCCAAATTGCTAGGATTACAGGTGTGAGCCACCCGCACCCGGCCAAGACTTTCATGCTTTTCTTTTTGAGATGGACTCTTGCTCTATCGCCCAGGCTGGAGTGCAGTGGTGTGATCTTGGCTCACTGCAACCTCTGCCTCCCAGGTTCAAGCAATTCTTCTGCCTCAGCCTCCCAAGTAGCTGGGACTACAAATGCACGCCACCGCGCCCGGCTAATTTTTGTATTTTTAGTAAAAACAGGGTTTCACCGTATTGGCCAGGCTGGTCTCAAACTCCTGACCTTGTGATTCACTCACCTTGGCCTCCCAAAGTGCTAGGATTACAGGTGTGAGCCACCGTGCCTGGCCAACTTTTACTCTAAAAAGTATCATCTCTCTTTTAATTTGCCCCACAGCTGGCTGAATCGAGGCAGTTTGAACCACATGGTCACCCCATAGCAGCATGCTATTTATTGTAGGCAAAATCCTACAAGGAAAAGAAACTTCTTGAATGCTGTGTTTATAAACCTTAAGGAAAAACAACATTATAGTAGTATTTTAAAAAGTAAAGGTTGGGCTTGTTAAAGGATGCTTTTTAAAACAAATTAGTTGGAACCCTTGGGTTTATTTGGAAAGAAGTAAACCTGTTCCCTTCCACCTGCTAACTAAAAAGGTTTCTATGGGCCAGGCATGGGGGCTCATGCTTGTAATCCCAGCACTTTGGGAGGCCAAAGTGGGAGGACATCTTGAGGCCAGGAGTTCAAGACCTGCCTGGGCAACATAGCAAGACCCTGTTGCTACAAAATAAAATCTAAGAATTAAAAAAAAAAAAAAAAAAAAACGGCTTCTGTGGGAACATGGGAAGTTTCTATTCATTTGGGATTGAATATCCCTTGGAGAAAAAGTCTATGGTATTCTGACAGTCTAGGTGGTCTTCTTGGGACTCACCTGTAGAAAAAGGAAACAACCCAGAAAAGCAGCGGTCCCATGCATCCGCAGTGCCCGGGATGGCCTGCTGAGAGCACGTTCCCAGGACGCCTGTAGAAAGCATTCCGGTTCCAAGCCTGCTTCATCTTCCCGCCAACTGCACCCTGACCCCCAGAAGGAAGCCTGACAGCTCTCTGGCTGCAGCCAAGGACTGTTATTAGAACACCATGTTCTAACATCCCCTGCGGAGACCGTGGACAGCATTTGCTTCAAAATCCTCTCCCCCAGGAAAAGCCTTCTGCAGAACACATCTAAAATTCTAGAAGACCACAGAAAATACTCTTTCTGACAAAGAGGATGGAAGAGCCAGGGGACTGCCTGACCTTTGCCGAGGAGTGTCCTCCTTGACTGGCCCAGTCTGTGCCTGCCATGCATCTACTTGCTCCAGCCCAGAAGTTAACCCCAGCTTCTTCCTTTTTTTTTCTTTTTTTTTGAGACAGAGTCTTGTTCTGTCTCCCAGGCTGGAGTACAGTGGCACAATCTCGGCTCACTGCAACCTCCATTTCCCGGGTTCAAGCGATTCTTGTGCCTCAGCCTCCGAGTAGCTGGGATTACAGGCACCTGCCACCATGCCCGGCTAATTTTTGTTTTTAGTAAAGACGGGGTTTCACCATCTTGGCCAGGCTGGCCTCAAACTCCTGGCTTCAGATGATCTGCCTGCCTTGGCCTCCCAAAGTGCTGGGATTACAGGCATGAGCCACCGCGCCTAGCTGGCTTTTTCCTTTAAGGCCAGAACTTACAATGTGCTTCTGTGACAAATCCACGCTGCCTCCGAGGCTTCGACTTGGTGGAAAGATGGTTCTGGAGAGGCCAGTCTTTGGGCTCAGGTCCTGTCAGTCCTTGACTGTGAGGTCTGATGGACTCCAGCTCACCCTGTCAAATGTGCTTCTCTTGATGAATGTCTCTGCTCATTTCTGAACACGTTCTCAAACAGACTGCTAAGTAACGGGTGTGACTTCAACCTTCAGTGGCAGCAAAGGAATAAGAGCAGAATATAATGGATGTTTATAGAGCACCTTGAATACAGTCCCCAGACTCCAAAGGTTGCCTTCTGTTTAATGCTATATGACTGTGGGTAGGTGTAAATGAATTGCTTAATATATTTTAGTATATTGCTTAATTTTGTCAAAATTGTGACAGAATTGCTACATGCACCTGCTTTTAAAAATCCAAACAGCTTGGCTGGACGTAGTGGCTCATGCCTGTAATCCCAGCACTTTGGGAGGCCGAGGCGGACGGATCAAGAGGTCAGGAGTTCAAGACCAGCTTGGCCAAGGTGGTGAAACCCCCCTCCCTACTAAAAATGCAAAAATTAGCCAGGCGTGGTAGCATGCGCCTGTAATCCCAGCTACTCGGGAGGCTGAGGCAGAGAATTGGTTGAGCCCGAGAGACAGAGGTTGCAGTGAGCCAAGATCGTGCCACTGCACTCCAGCCTGGGCGGCAGAGCGAGACTCCGTCTAAAAAAAAAAAAAAGAAAGAAATATTCCAAACAGGCATGACAGGTGTGGTGGGTGGCTCATGCTTGTAGTCCCAGCACTTTGGGAGGTTGAGGTGGGACAATTGCTCGAGGCCAGGAATTCGAGACCAGGCTGGACAACATAGTGAGACTCCATCTCTGAAAAAAAAAAAAAAATTGGCTACACGTGATGGCACGTGGCTGTAGTCTTAGCTACATGGGAGCCTAAAGCAGGAGAATGGCTTGAACCCAGGAGTTCAAGGTTACAGTGAGCTATGATCACGCCACTGTACTCCAGCCTGGGGGATAGAGCAAGACCCTGTCTCTACTTTTTTTTTTGAGACGGAGTTTTGCTCTTGTTGCCCAGGCTGGAGTGCAATGACGTAATCTTGGCTCACTGCCACCTCCACCTCCCAGGTTCAAGCGATTCTCCTGCCTCAGCCTCCCAAAGTGTAGCTGGGATTACAGTCATGCACCATCACACCCAGCTGAGTTTTTTGGTATTTTTAGTAGAAATGGGGTTTCACCAAGTTGACCAGGCTGGTCTCAAACTTCCGACCTCAGCCCGCCTCAGCCTCCCAAAGTGCTGGGATTACAGGCATGAGCCACTGTACCCAGCCCTCTAATTTTATTATTATTATTTTGTAACTAAAAAGTAAACTTTAACGTCGAAAATGCAAACTTGGGGAAGACAGAAAAGATCACACACAAGGCTGTCACTTCACCCTTGGAAGGTTGCACAGCGGCCAGGCAGAGGCGCTCCTCACTTCCCAGACGGGGCGGCGGGACGGAGTTGCTCACTTCCCAGACGGTGGGCAGCTGGATTATTATTATTATTTTTAATCCAAATTGCACAGACAGTCTTCATGAAAAGCAACAGCTCCGGGCTCCACCTCTCTCTGCCTCCCTTACTCTCCCTGTCACCTTTCAGCAGGGTACTTTTAATTTTACATAGTCATAATTAACTTCCATTGTGTTCTTCTCTAGAAACACAATAAATCTGGTGTGTTCTATCTACAGACTTATTCCAAACATTTGAGACAAATAAGCAGTGTTTGTTATGCAAATGTCAAGGCTTTTTTAAGATCTTTTGGTTCTAACTCTCTGAAGGCTGTGTCCTTGGGAGATCACAAAACAAAACTCTGGCACAACCTGGCCGGTTATCTTCCAATCATGCCCTTTGGGGTGGCAGATCCCATCATGTAGACCCTCCATTCTGCACGTATATAAGTGGCTGGAGACCAGGCTTGTGAGGCACAACACAAAAGTTGTGCAATTACCCGGGAGGTAATTACTGACTGTGACTTGCTTGCTGCCTTGCAATAAAAATCAGGGAGAAGGACACCACAGCTCCACCACGTTCAGGTTGCCAGAAGGCCCTCAGGGATGTTAGGCTTTAGGACAGGAGAGCCAGCAGAGATGGGAATCCAGGCTGCAGTTCAGCTGTTCATGCCTGATGTCATTCTGCACCAGCAGCAAGAAAACTGAAAACATAAGAACGAGGCCAGGCACAGTGGCTCACGCCTATAATCCCAGCACTTTAGGAGGCAGAGGTGAGTGGATCACCTGAGGTCAGGAGTTCAAGACCAGCCTGGCCAACAGGGTGAAACCCTGTCTCTACTAAAATATAAGAAATTAGCAGGGCATAGTGGTGGGCAC
Organism: Rhinopithecus roxellana; assembly: GCF_007565055.1. Lineage (NCBI taxonomy): Eukaryota > Metazoa > Chordata > Mammalia > Primates > Cercopithecidae > Rhinopithecus > Rhinopithecus roxellana. The sequence goes on along the minus strand of NW_022142881.1, from coordinate 11,189 downwards.
CTGTAATCCGAGCTGAGGAGGCTGAGGCAGGAGAATTGCTTGAATTAAAATTTTTTTTTTTTTTTGAGACAGAGTCTTGCTCTGTCGCCCAGGCTGGAGTACAGGAGCCCACTCTCGGCTCACTGCAAGCTACGCCTCCCGGGTTCTCGCCAGTCTCCTGCCTCAGCCTCCCGAGTAGCTGGGACTACAGGCACCCACCACCACGCCCAGCTAATTTTTTGTATTTTTAGTAGAGACGGGGTTTCACCGTGTTAGCCAGGATGTTCTTGATCTCCTGACCTCGTGATCCACCCGCCTTGGCCTCCCAAAGTGCTGGGATTACAGGCGTGAGACACTGTGCCCGGCCTGAAATTTTTTTTAATTTTTTAAAAAAGAAAGAAAGTGTGGTATACATACCACAGAATTTATTTTATTTTATTTTATTTTATTTTATTTTATTTTATTTTATTTTATTTTATTTTATTTTAAGACAGAGTATCACTCTTGTTGCCCAGGCTGGAGTATAATGGCACGATCTCAGCTCACTGCAACCTCCGCCTTCCAGTTCAAGCGATTCTCCTGCCTCAGCCTCCCGAGTAGCTGGGATTACAGGCATGCACCACCAAGCCTGGCTAATTTTTTGTATTTTTAGTGGAGCTAGGTTTCTCCATGTTGGTCAGGTTGGTCTTAAAATCCTGACCTCAGGTGATCTGCCCACCTGGGCCTCCCAAAGTGCTGGGATTACAGGCGTGAGCGACTGCACCCAGCTCATATCACAGAATACTACTCAGACATACAAAATAATGAAATCATGTCTTTTGTAGCAAGATGGATGGAACTGGAGGCCATTATTCAGTGAAATGTTCAGTGAAATGACTCAGAAACACAAAGTCAAATATTGCATGTTCTCATTAGTGGGAGCTGGACAATGGGTACCCACGAGTGGAATAATAAACATTGAAGACTGAGAAGAGCTGAGGGTTGAAATACTACGCATGGGTACAATGTTCGCTATTCAGGTGATGGGTTCACTAAAAGCGCAGACTTTACCACGGTGCAATATATGCATGTTAAGAAATCTGCACTCGTGCCGCCTAATATCTAACAAAAAATTATTTTCAGAAATAGTACTTTTTGCGGGGCATGGTGGCTCACACTTGTAATCCTAGCGCTCTGGGAGGCCAAGGCAGGTGGATCACCTGAGGTCAGGAGTTCGAGACCAGCCTGGCCAACATGATAAAACCCCATCTCAACTGAAAACTACAAAAATTAGCCGAGTGTGGTGGCATGCACCTGTAATCCCAGCTACTTGGGAGGGTGAGCCAGGAGAATCGCTGGAATCTGGAAGGCGGAGGTTGCAGTGGGTTGAGATCACACCATTACTCTCCAGCCTGGGTGACAGAGCGAAACTCCGTCTCAAAAAAACAAGAAAGAAAAGAAAAAAAGAAAATCATGCTGGGTACAATAGCTCATGCTTGAAATCCCAGCACTTCAGGGGACTGAGGCAGGAGGATTGCTCGAGCCTAGGAGTTTGAGACCAGCCTGGGTAACATAGGGAGACCTTGTCTTTACAAAACCAGGCATGGTGGTGTGCACCTATAGTTCCAGCTACTCGGTAGACTGAGTAGGGAGGATTGCTTGAGCCTGGGAAATCAAGGATGCAGTGAGCCGTGATCATACCACTGCACTCCAGCCTGGGTGACAGATTGAGACCCTATTCGAAAGAAAGAAATTCTTTCTGTGATTCTCCTAAATTCCTCCTTTCCTTCTTTCTTTTCTTTTCTGTTCTTTTCCTTTCTTTCTTTCTTTTCTTTTCTTTCTTTTCCTTTTCTTTTCCTTTCCTTTCCTTTTCTTTTCTTTTCTTTCTCTTCTTTCTTTTTCTCTCTTCTTTTGACAGAGTCTCACTCCCTCACCCAGGATGAAGTGCAGTGGCACAATCTTGGTTCACTGCAACCTCTGCCTCCCAAGTTCAAATGATTTTCCTGCCTCAGCCTCCTGAGTAGATGGGACTACAGGTGCGTGCCACCACGCTCGACTAATTTTTGTATTTCTAGTTGAGACACGATTTTGCCATGTTGGCCAGCTGGTCTCGAATTCCTGGCTTCAAGTGATCCGCCCACTTCAGCCTCCCAAAGTGCTGGGATTACAGGCGTGAGCCACCACGCTGGGCCAGGTTCCCATACTTTTGAGCTACTGTCCTTTTCTGTTCCAGGGCCCCATTAGGACACCCACGTTAGAGGAGTTGTCATGCCTCATTAGGCTCCTCTTGGCTGTGGTCGTTTCTCAGATTGTTTTTCATGACCTTGATGATTTAAAAAAAATGTATTGCTATGTTGTCCAGGCTGGTCTTGAACTCCTGGCCTTAAGTGATCATTCTGCCTCAGCCTCCCGAGTAGCTGGGATTACAGGGACAGGCCACTGGGCCTGGCTCCAACCTTCCTTCCCCCATGAGTGGAAGCTTCCTGAGGCCTCCCCAGAAGCAGATGCTGGCACCATGCTTTTGTACAACCTGCAGAACTGACAGCCAAATAAATCTGTTTTCTTTCCGTCGAAAGAATGAAAGAAAGGAAAAGAAAAGAAATCTCGTCTCTACCAAAAACAAAAAAAATAATTAGCCGGGCATGGTGGTGAGTGCCTGTAATCCCAGCTACTCAGGAGGCTGAGGCAGGGGAATCACTTGAAAGGCGGAGGTTGCAATGAGCCGAGATTGTGCCACTGCACTCCAGCCTGAGTGACAGAGTGAGACCTGGTAAAAAATAAAAATAAAAAAATAAAAAATAGCCGGGCGTGGTGGCTCAAGCCTGTAATCCCAGAACTTTGGGAGGCCGATACGGGCGGATCACGAGGTCAGGAGATCGAGACCATCCTGGCTAACACGGTGAAACCCCCGTCTCTACTAAAAAATACAAAAAACTAGCCGGGCGAGGTGGCGGGCTCCTGTAGTCCCAGCTACTCAGGAGGCTGAGGCAGGAGAATGGCGTAAAACCCGGGAGGCGGAGCTTGCAGTGAGCTGAGATCCGGCCACTGCACTCCAGCCTGGGTGGCAGAGCGAGACTCCGTCTCAAAAAAAAATAAAAATAAAAATAAAATAAAAAAATAAAAAATAAAGTTGGAAGTCTCACACTTCCTAATTCTAAAATTTATTACAAAAACAAACCCACAGTGATCAAAACAGTATAGTCCAGCCCGGGCAAAACCCCATCTACAAAGATACAAAAATTAGCCAGGCATGGTGGTGCACACCTGTAGTTTCAGCTACTCAGGAGGCTGAGGTGGAAGGATTATTTGAACCCAGGAGGTTGAGGCTGCAGTGAGCCAAGATTGTGCCACTGTATTCCAGCCTGGGCAACAGAGTGAGACGTTATTTCAAAAAACACAAACAAACTGTGTAGTATTGGCATACAGATAGACATATAGAATAATGGAATGGAAAAGAAAGCCCAGAAGTGCCCATTTTGGCAGCACACGTACTAAAATTGGAAAGATACAGAGAAGATTAGCATGGCCCCTGTGCAAGGATGACAATCAAAAGTGAGAAATTATTTTAAAAAATAAAAGAATACAGGGTCCAGAAATAAACTCTCATACATATAGTCCAATAGTTTTTAAATTAGGGTCCCCAGACTAGTCAGTGGAGAAAGGAGTTTTTTCAACAAATGATTTTAGGAAAACTGGATATCTACATGCAAATGAATGAACCTGGACCCTTACCACTATACACAAAAATCAACTCTAAATGAATCCAAGACCTAATGTAAGACCTAAAATGATAAAACTCTTTTTTTTCTTTTTCTTTCTTACCTTTTTTTTTCTTTTCTTTTCTTTTTTTTTGAGACAGAGTCTAGCTCTGTCGCCCAGGCTGGAGTGCAGTGGCCGGATCCCAGCTCACTGCAAGCTCCGCCTCCCAGGTTTACACCATTCTCCTGCCTCAGCCTCCTGAGTAGCTGGGACTACAGGTGCCCGCCACCTCGCTCAGCTAGTTTTTTTGTATTTTTTAGTAGAGACGGGGTTTCACCGTGTTAGCCAGGATGGTCTCGATCTCCTGACCTCGTGATCCGCCCGTCTCGGCCTCCCAAAGTGCTGGGATTACAGGATTGAGCCACCGCGTCCGGCCTCTTACCTTTTTTTTTAAGAGCTGGGGTCTCACTGTGGTGCCCATGTTGGTCTTAAATTCCTGGGATCAGGCCATCCTCTCGTCTCAGCCTCCAGAGTGCTGGATTACAATTGTGAGCCACTGTACCTGCCCTATAAAACTCTTAAAAGAAAACACAGAGAAAGCACTTCATGACAATGGATTTGGCATGATCTCTTGGATATGGCACCAAAAGCACAGACAACAAAAAATGTATAGATAAATTGAACTACATCAAAATTAAAAACTTCTTTTTTTTTTTTTTTTGAGACAGAGTCTCACTCTGTCGCCTAGGTTGGGAATGCAGTGGTGCAATCTCGGCTCACTGCAACCTCTGCCTCCCGGGTTCAAGTGATTCTCCTGCCTCAGCCTCCTGAGTAGCTGGGATTATAGGTATGTGCTATCGTGCCCAGCTAATTTTTTTATTTTTAGTAGAGACAGGGTTTCATCATGTTGACCAGGCTGGTCTCGAACTCCTGAGCTCAGGTGATCCACCTGCCTTGGTCTCCCAAAGTGCTGGCATTACAGGCATAAGCCACCGTGCCCGGCCCATACTGGCATTTAAAGCACATTCTCCAGTGTCACTAAGAAACCCTAGAGAAATACAGTTGATCCTTCAACAACACAGGTTGGATTGCAGGGATCCACTTACATGCAGATTTTTTTTCAATAAAAGTGCACTAAGTGCACCTGCCTCTCTTGCCTTGCCTCCCAACCCCTACATCACTTCTGCCTCTGCATCGCTTGGGACAGCAAGACCAACCCCTCCTCTTCTTTCTCCTCCCCCTCAGCCTACTCAGTGTGAGGATGATGAGGGATAAGACCTTTATGATGATCCACTTTCACTTCAGGAATAGTAAATACATGTTAAAACTTCTTTATGATTTTCTCAATACCTTTTCTTTTCTCCCAGCCTTACTTATCGTATGAATATAGTATAGAATATTTATACTAAACATGGTTAATTGACAGTTCATTTGTACAGATAAGAGGCTTCTGGTCAACAGCAGGCTATCAGTAGTTAGGTTTTGGGGAGTCAGCACTAAGGGTTGGCTACCTCAGCCCTCATGTTGCTCAAGGGCCAACTGTACTTTTTAAAATTTATTTTATTTTTTTAGAGACAGTGTCTCATGCTGTAGCCCAGGCTGGACTGCAGAGGTACAATCATAGCTCACAGCAGCCTCAGCCTCCGGGCTCAAGCAATCCTCCTGCCTCAGTCTCCTGATTAGCTGGGACCATAGGCATGCACCACCATGCCCAGCTTTTTTATTTTTTATTTGGTGGATCTCCTTATGTTGTCCAGGTTGGGTCCAGAACTGCTGGGCTCAATCTATCCTTCTGCCTTGGCCTCCCAAAGTGCTGGATTGTAAATGTGGCCACTGCATCAAGCCCAACTGTATCGCTCTTTTTTTTTTTTTTTTTTTTTTTGAAACAGAGTCCTTGCTCTTTCACTGAGGCTGGAGTGCAGCGACATGGTCTCAGCTCACTGCAACCTCCGCCTCCCAGGTTCACACAATTCTCTCTCCTGCCTCAGCCTCCCAGGTAGCTGGGATTAATAGGCACATGCCACCACGCCCAGATAATTTTTGTATTCTTGGTAGAGATGGGGTTTCGCCATATTGGCCAGCTGGTCTTGAACTCCTGACCTCAGGTGATCCACCCCCTCAGCCTCTTAAAATGCGGGGATTATGTGCTGGCGTGAGCCACTGCGCCCGGCCCCAGCTGCATCTCTAACGGTGGAACTCCCAACATTTGATGGGATGTGAGTTAGGGGACTGGGGGCAGAGAGATTTTGCCCTCCTCAAAACTGGGCAGCTGCCTTCACCACCAATGTTGAACCCCAGGGCAGTTCTGCTCTGACAACGCTGGAAGGCTCGACTGAAGGGGAGAGAGCGCTGGAGAAGGGAGAGAAGGCCCTGCTTTTCCATTTTTGACTAGCCAGTTAAAAGGGCATTTACTATTCCAACAGCTCCTTGGAGAATCCCAGACAGAGAGCAGCCCCTTCTAAATACTTGATCTGCCATTCCTGTGGGGGAAGTAGACAGCAAGACTGCTATGTCCTGGGATAAATGCAATTTCCCTAAGCACATTCTCTGAGCAGATGTTTTTGAGTTTCATAGATTTGCAGTTTTCCCTGCATTGCAGGAACAAAGTGGTGGTGGCCCCGGACTGTCATATTCTTGATCAATGTACAGAACAATGGGGCAGTGCCTGCTGGCCTGTGTGGATTGTTAGCACATGCTGGCACCCAGTGGGTTCCAGCCTCAACTAACCCAGCCCTTTGTCAGCTGCATATTGATAAGGCAGCAGAGAGCAAAGCCAGACATTTTCCCACTTTGGTCCATGAGACCACGGCCGTGGCAGTGGTCGTCTATGTTCTTAGCCACCTGCAGCAGCAGGGTAAATTCTCCTCAGTAATGTTCTCAGCCAACTCTTTTTCTGGACTCATTTTTTCTTTGGTCCCTGAGCAGTTTTAGTCCCTGGAACATCTCATTTTAAAATGCATGAGGCTGGGCATGGTTGCTTGTGCCTGTAATCCCAGCACTTTGGGAAGCCGAGGTGGGAGGATCACCTGAGATCAGGAGTTCGAGACTAGCCTGGCCCAAATGGCGAAACCCCGTCTCTACCAAGAATACAAAAATTAGCCCAGTGTGGTGGTGGGCACCTATAATCCCAGCTACTTCGGAGGCTGAGGCAGGAGAATCGCTTGAATCCGGGAGGCAGAGTTTGCAGTGAGCCAAGATGGCACCACTGCACTCCAGCCTAGGCGACAGAGTAAGACTCTGTCTCAAAACAAAACAAAACAAAACAAAAAAAAATGCATGAAAACCCTATATAATGACCCATTCATCGTAAAAATATCCAATTGAGGAACAATGTAGATCTGTTATCTTCATTTTACAACTGAAGAGACAGACAGAAAGAAGGATGGTAGTGATGACCATAATGAGGAACAGGGAAACCCCCTTCACGGCTCCCAGAGAGGGCACATGAAGCCATAGGTGTCCTCGGTAAAGAGGCTCCACCTCTGTCCCCACACACTCGTCAGCCTCCACTTGCTCCCAGGCACCCTCCTGAACATACTCACCCTTTTTATTTATTTACTTGTTTTATTTTATTTTACTTTATTTTATTTGTTCATTTTGAGATGGAGTTTCTGCTCTGTCACCGAGGCTAGAGTGCAATGGCCCGATCTCGGCTCACTGCAACCTCTGCCTCCCGGGTTCAAGCGATTCTCCTGCCTCAGCCTCCTGAGTAGCTGGGACTACAGACATGCACCACCATGCCCAGCTAATTTTGTATTTTTAGTAGAGATGGGATTTCACCATGTTGATCAGGCTGGTCTCGAACTCCCGACCTCGGATGAGCCACCCACCTCAGCCTCAAGTACTGGGATTACAGGCATGAGCCACCACACCTGGCCTTTATTTACTTATTTCAGAATGTATTTATGTATTTTAGGCCACATGTGGAGTATGCACTAACGTACTCCAGCCTGGGCAACAGAGTGAGACTCTGTCTCTAAAAATAAATAAATAAATAAATAAAAAATTTATGCATGTATTTTACTTTTCATTGGTAGAGGTGGGGATCTTACTATGTCCTAAGGCTGATCTCGAACCCCTTTCCCTGGCCCCTGAGTCTCCCCGTTTAGCAGGTGTCCTGTCTTCCCTTTGGCTTTAGTCCAATTTAGTTGGTGAGTGTTAGTTTAAATAAATTATATAAGGCTTTTTCAATTCAGGCTGGTACTTCAATCTGTGTGAATCTGACATTCCTGCTCATGGAAATTCTCCATGCCCTGGCCAGGCGGTCAAAGGAGGGAATATTCCTAAAAGATTTGCTGTCTGGAAGCAAACAAATCCATTATAATGATCCAAGTAAGGGTTGTGTTGTTTTTGGTTTGTTTGTTTTGTTTTTTATGCTTCTTGTGAGACATTTTTGCTGGAAACTAGAGAACTATAAGAAATAGTTTAGTGCTGAGTTTGGTGACTCACGCCTGTAATCCCAGTGCTTTGGGAGGCTGAGGCGGGAGGATTGCTTGAGCTCAGGAGTTCAAGACCAGCCTGGGTAACACAGCAAGATCCCATCTCTACAAACAATACAATAATTAGTCAGGTGTGGTGGCGGACACCTGTAGTCCCAGCTGCTTGGGAAGCTGAAGTGGGAGGATTGCTTGAACCAGGGAAGTCGAGGCTGAAGTGAGCTGAGATTGTGCCACTGTTCTCTAGCCTGGGCAACAGAGTGAGACTTTGTCTCAAAATAAAAGAAAACAAGAAAGAACAAAACAGTTTAGTGGCCGAGTGTGGTGGCTCCTACCTGTAATCCCAGTGCTTTGGGAGATCAAAATGGGAGGATTGCTTGAGGCCAGGAGTTTGAGACTAGCTTGGGCACCACAGTGAGACTCCATCTCTGAAAAAAAAAAAAATAGCTCGCATGGTGGTGTGTGCCTGTAGTCCCAGCTACTGGGGATGCTGAGGCAGGAGGATGGCTTGATGCCAGGAATTCAAGGCTGCAGTGAACTATGATTGCACCACTGCAGTCCAGCCTGGGCACAGACTAAGAAAAAGAAAAAAAAAGAAACTCTTTTTTTGGACTTTAATGGTGGTGGAGGAAACGGAGTGAGGCTGGCAGGTGGATTCTGGAAGTAGTGAGGGAAATGAACTGGATAGGAAGGAGGGGAGCATGCTGAGAACAGCTCCCCCACTGGCAGCCTGAGAAATGAGGAATACCAGCAGGAAGCAGGCTGCAGATAAAAGCAGAGGGGAGGAGCAAACTGTGGCATGTGAGACTGAAGCGCAGACAGGCAGAAGAGGGAACCACGTGTGCGAGGCTGGAGCTCAAATCTGGGGTCTGGGGATGTCTATTATTTGGACCTTGAAGGCAGATGGTATCTAAAGGTGAGGATGCAGAGAAAGTCAGCTGGGAGGAGAAGGTGCTACGAGAAGAGAAGGCCTGCACCTTACCTCTGAGAGGAAGCTACCAAGGAGTGGGCAGAAAGACAAGAGGTGCAGCCAGGGAAACGCAGGGGACACAGCTGGGAGGAGAGGAGAGGTAAGCAAGCAGGGACGCAGCTGCCAAGTGACGCTGAAAGGTTATTTAAGAGGAGACTGGGCCAGGCATGGTGGCTCATGCCTGTAATCCTAGCATTTTGGGAGGCCAAGGCTGGAGGATGGTTTGAGCCCAGAGTTCAAGACCAGCCTGGCCAACATAGTGAGACCCTGTCTCTATAAAAAATACAAAAATTAGCTGGATATGGTGGCGCATGCCTGTAATCCCAGCTACTTGGGAGGCTGGGGTGGGAGAATCACTTGAGCTCAGAAGGCGGAGGTTGCAGTGAGCCCAGATCACACCACTGCACTCCAGCCTGGGCGATAGAGAAAGACCCTGTCTCAAGGAAAAATAAAAAAAAAAGGAGACTGGAAAAGCATCCATTCCATTTGGGACCATGGCCATGGAGTGGAGATCCCACTCAGGAGGGGGAAATGGAGACAGCGGCCTCCTGAGAAGTTTGTCTCTAAAGGGAAGCAGAGACAGGGTTGAGGCAGGAAGGAGGTCTTTAAATGACGGGAGATAATACGATGGAGTTGGGATCCTCATGGGGACATCTCAGAGGTGTGTGCAAGCCTGGGCTGAGGGCTTGGCTTATCTGGGAATGCTAGTCTCACCCCCACCCTGTTATTCATGTGATGTGTGAGACCCTGGGGACCGGGATGGAATCCAGTTCAAGAGCCATGCTGCGGGGGTTTGGGGATGTGACAGACGCTCTTGTTACCAAGATGATGGTCACATTTGGCTTTCACTTCCTCTCACCCCCTGCCCTGGCAACTGCTAAACACCATCAATGCCATTATCGACATATCTTGTTGAACATCCATTCCCTTTCCCAGTGGCCTGTCATCCTCTCATGCCCAGGTGATGTGACAGCCTGTGAGGGTCTCCCGGCCTCAGAGCTCTCCCCCTGCAGCTGTTCTCCCTGCACCTAAAGCTCAGCGCTGATGTGCACCAGGGCACCGATGTAATGCACAGCCACTGGACTGAGTTTCTCAATTTGCAGAAGGGATGCAGTCCTTATTACAGAAACCGTGAGTCCTAAGGCTCACCATTTTTTGTTTGTTTGTTTTCAGACAGTTTCGTTCTGTTGCCCAGGCTGGAGTGCAGTGGTGCAATCACGGCTCACTGCAACCTCCGTCTCCTGGGTTCAAGCGATTCTCCTGCCTCATCCTCCCAAGTAGCTGGGATTATAGGCACCCACCTCCATGCCCAGCTAATTTTTGTATTTTTAGTAGGGACACGGTTTCACCCTTTTGGCCAGGCTGGTCTCAAATGATCCACCCACCTCGGCCTCCCAAAGTGTTGAGATTATAGTGTGAGCCACTGTGTCTGGCCTGAAGCTGGTAACCTTTTATTTTGTTTTTTGTTTTTTAACAACTTAATAATTGAACTTAAAAGATGAGAGAATCCCTTGAGTCCAGGAGTTCAAGGCTGCAGTGAGCTATGATCTTACCATTGCACTACAGCCTGGGCAACAGAGACCCCCAACTCGAAAAGAAAAAAAAATTAATTTAACCCATTAGGAAAAACATATCTCACAAGAATCTTAACTTTTTAATAGGATGTCAAATGGAAAATGGGCATCTTACAAAACATTATTATAATATCTGTTTTGAGAAAAAGATATTCTGAAATCTATTATTGAAACTTCCAAATATCTGAATTTATTCCATTTTACCAACTTCCTTTCCTTTAAGCAAAACAACTAGATCTTTCCCCTTGCGCAATATATCTGTTTCTCACTCTGTTTTTTCCTTCCTTCCTTCTTTCTTTCTTTCTTCTCTTTCTTCTTTTTTTCTTCTTTCTTTCTTCTTTCTTTCTTTTCTTTCTTTCTTCTTTCTCCTCTCTTTCTTTTCTTCCTTCTTCTCCTTTCCTTTCCTTTTCCTTTCTTTCTTTCTTTCCTTTCTTTTTCTTCTCTTTCTTTCTTTTCTTTCTTTCTCTTTCTTTTTCTTCTTTCTTTCTTCTTTCTTTCTTCTTTTTTTTTCTTTCTTTCTTCTTTCTTCTTCTTTCTCCCTCCTTCCTTCCT
>NW_022142880.1:0-19459 GCF_007565055.1 Rhinopithecus roxellana | reverse complement strand
ATGCAACTCACAGAGTTACACGTTTCTCTTCAGTGATTAGTTTGCTAAAACGTTTTCTGGAAATCTGCAATGGGATACTTCTTAGCGCAATGAAGCTTCCCGTGACAAAGGAAATCTCCTCAGATGAAAACTAGCAAGAAGCTTTCTTAGAAACTTCTTGGTGATGCGTGAATTCATCTCACAGAGTTACACTTATTTTTCGTGGAGCAGTCCATTAACACGTTCTTTGAGGAACCTGAGAAGGTCTTCTTTGGATACTGAGGCCTGACGCTCATAAAGAAATTACCATCAGTTGCAAAACATGAAAGAAGCTTTCTGAGAACTCTTTCTGATCTGTCATGTCACCTCAGAGAGTTACCACTTAGACCCAGGAAGCAGTTTGCTAACACTCTTTCAGGGAAACTGCAAAGTGATATTTGGGAGTCCATAGGGGCCCATGGTGAAAAGGAAATATCCTCACATAATAACTAGAGGGAAGCTTTCTGAGAGATTCTGCAAAGTGATATTTGGATACTTCTTAACGCAATGAAGCATATGGTGACAAAGGAAATATCCTCACGATGAAACTAGAAAGAAGCATTCTTAGAAAATTCCTCGGTGGTGTGTGGAATACATCTCACAGGTTTACACTAATGTGTCGTGGAGCAGTCCATTAACACTGTCTTTGAGGAAATTGAGAAGGGCTTCTTTGGATACTGATGAGGCCTTCACTCATAAAGGAAATACCATCAGTTTCAAAACATGAAAGAAGCCTTTCTGAGAAACTGCTTCCTGATCTGTGTATTCATCTCAGAGAGTACAACTTAGACCACAGGAAGCAGTTTGCTAACACTCTTTTCATGGAATCTGCAAAGTGATATTTGGGAGCCTATAGGGGACCCATGGTGAAAAAGGAAATATCCTCAGATAATAATAGGAGAGAAGCTTTTGAGAGATTGCTTTCTGATGTGGACTTCATCACTACAGAGTTCCACACTTCCCTTCTTGGAACAGTTGCTAACACTGTTGCCGTGGATTCTGCAAAGTGATATTTGGGAACCCTTCGGGGCCCATGGTGAAAAAGGAAATAACATCACATAGTACCTAGAGAGAGCTTTCTGAGAGATTGCTTTCTGATGTGTGACTTTCATCATACCAAAGTTCCACACTTCCCTTCTTGGAACAGTTTGCTAGCACTGTTGTGGTGGATTCTGAAAAGTGATATTTGGGAACCCTTAGGGGCCCATGGTGAAAAAGGAAATAACATCACATAGTACCTAGAGAGAAGCTTTCTGAGAGATTGCTTTCTGATGTGTGCCTTCATCACACAGAGTTCCACCCTTCGCTCTGATGGTAGTTTCCTTTGCTGTGCAGAAACTCTTTAGTTTAATTAGATCCCATTTGTCAATTTTGGCTTTTGCTGCCTTTGCTTTTGGTGTTTTAGACATGAAGTCCTTGCCCATGCCTATGTCCTGAATGGTACTACCTAGATTTTCTTCTAGGGTTTTTATGGTATTAGGTCTAACATTTAATGTCTCTAATCCATCTTGAATTAATCTTCGTATAAGGAGTAAGGAAAGGATCCAGTTTCAGCTTTCTACTTATGGCTAGCCAATTTTCCCAGCACCATTTATTAAATAGGGAATCCTTTCCCCATTTCTGGTTTCTCTCAGGGTTGTCAAGGTCAGATGGCTGTAGATGTGTGGTATTATTTCTGTGGACTCTGTTCTGTTCCATTGGTCTATAGCTCTGTTTTGGTACCAGTACCATGCTGTTTTGGTTACTGTAGCCTTGTAGTATAGTTTGAAGTCAGGTAGCGTGACGCCTCCAGCTTTGTCCTTTTGACTTAGGATTGTCTTGGCAATGCGGGCCTCTTTTTTGGTTCCATATGAACTTTAAAGCAGATTTTTTCCAATTCTGTGCAGAAAACTCATTGGTAGCTTGATGGGGATGGCATTGAATCTATAAATAACCTTGGGCAGTATGGCCATTTTCACGATATTGATTCATCCTATCCATGAGCATGGTATGTTCTTCCATTTGTTTGTGTCCTCTTTGATTTCACTGAGCAGTGGTTTGTAGTTCTCCTTGAAGAGGTCCTTTACATCCCTTGTAAGTTGGATTCCTAGGTATTTTATTCTCTTTGAAGCAATTGTGAATGGAAGTTCATTCCTGACTTGGCTCTCTGCTTGTCTGTTACTGGTGTATAAGAATGCTTGTGATTTTTGCACATTAATTTTGTATCCTGAGACTTTGCTGAAGTTGCTTATCAGCTTAAGGAGATTTTGAGGTGAGACGATGGGGTTTTCTAAATATACAATCATGTCATCTGCATACAGGGACAATTTGACTTCTTCTTTTCCTAACTGAATACCCTTGATTTCTTTCTCTTGCCTGATTGCCCTAGCCAGAACTTCCAACTCTATGTTGAATCGGAGGGGTGAGAGAGGGCATCCCTGTCTTGTACCAGTTTTCAAAAGGAATTTTTCCAGTTTTTGCCCATTCAATATGATATTAGCTGTGGTTTGTCGTAAATATCTCTTATTATTTTGAGGTACGTTGCATCAATACCGAATTTATTGAGCGTTTTTAACATGAAGAGCTGTTGAATTTTGTCAAAAGCTCTTTCTACATCTATTGAGATAATCATATGGTTCTTGACATTGTTTCTGTTTATATGCTGGATTATGTTTATTGATTTGCGAATGTTGAACCAGCCTTGCATCCCAGGGATGAAGCCCACTTGATCACGTTGGATAAGCTTTTGGAGGTGCTGCTGATTCCGGTTTGCCAGTATTTTATTGAGCATTTTTGCATCGATGTTCATCAGGGATATTGGTCAAAAATTCTCTTTTTTTGTTGTGTCTCTGCCAGGCTTTGGTATCAGGATGATGTTGGCCTCATAAAATGAGTTTGGGAGGAATCCTCCTTTTTCTATTGATTGGAATAGTTTCAGAAGGAATGGTACCAGCTCCTCCTTGTACCTCTGGTAGAATTCAGCTGTGAATCCATCTGGTCCTGGACTTTTTTTGGTGGGTGGGCTACTAATTGTTTCCTCAATTTCAGAGCCTGCTATTGGTCTATTCAGGGATTCAACTTCTTCCTGGTTTAGTCTTGGGAGAGTGTAAGTAACCAGGAAATTATCCATTTCTTCTAGATTTTCTAGTTGATTTGTGTAGAGGTGTTTATAGTATTCTCTGATGGTAGTTTGTATTTCTGTGGGGTCAGTGGTGATATCCCCTTTATCATTTTTTATTGCATCTATTTGATTCCTCTCTCTTTTCTTCTTTATTAGTCTTGCTAGCGGTCTGTCAATTTTGTTGATCTTTTCAAAAAACCAACTCCTGGATTCATTGATTTTTTTGGAGGGTTTTTTGTGTCTCTATCTCCTTCAGTTCTGCTCTGATCTGAGTTATTTCTTGCCTTCTGCTAGCTTTTGAATGTGTTTGCTCTTGCCTCTCTTGTTCTTCTAATTGTGATGTTAGAGTGTCAATTTTAGATCTTTCCAGCTTTCTCTTGTGGGCATTTAGTGCTATAAATTTCCCTCTACACACTGCTTTAAATGTGTCCCAGCGATTCTGGCATGTTATATCTTTCTTCTCATTGGTTTCAAATAACATGTTTATTTCTGCCTTCATTTCGTTATGTAAGCAGTAGTCATTCAGGAGCAGGTTGTTCAGTTTCCATGTAGTTTTTTGTACTTTTCATCTGTGTATATTTCCTTTGTCACCGTAAGCGTCAATGCGCTAAGAAGGATCCCATAGGGGATTAACAGAAAACTTTGTTAGCAAACTGATCACTGAAGAGAATCGTGTAATTCTTTGAGTTGCATTCACACATGGCATTGCAGTTTCTTAGAAGGCTTCGTTACATTTTTGATCTGAGGGTATTTCCTTTTTCACCAATGCCCTAAATGAACTCCCAAATATGACTTTGCAGAATCCACGACAACAGTGTTAACAAACTCTTCCAAGTAGGGAAAGGTGGAACTCTGTGTGATGAAGTCACACATCAGAAAGCAATCTCTAAGGAAGCTACTCTCTAGTTATTATCTGAGGATATTACGTTTTTACCCATGGGCCCTTATGGGCTCCCAAATATCTCTTTGCAGAATCCACGCCAACAGTGTTAGCAAACTGTTCCAAGAAGGGAAGTGTGGAACTCTGTGTGATGAAGTTACACAGCAGAAAGCAATCTTTCAGATAGCTTCTCTCTAGTAATCACGTGAGGATATTTCCTTTTCCCCATCGGCCTCTATGGGCTCCCAAATATCACCTTGCAGAATCCACGACAACAGTGTTAGCAAACTGTTCCAAGAAGGGAAGGGTGGAACTCTGTGTGATGAAGTCACACATCAGAAAGCAATCTCTCAGAAAGCTTCTCTCTAGTTATTATCTGAGGATATTTCCTTTTTCACCATGGGCCCCTATGGGCTGCCAAATATCACAGTGCAGATTCCACGACAACAGTGTTAGCAAACTGTTCCAAGTAGGGAAGTTTGGAACTCTGTGTGATGAAGTCACACATCAGAAAGCAATCTCTCAGAAAGCTTCTCTCTAGTTATTATGTGAGGATATTTCCTTTTTCATCTTGGGCCCCTACGGGCTCAATAATTTCACTTTGCAGATTCCACGAAAAGAGTGTTAGCAAACTGCTTCCTGAGGTCTGAGGTGTACCACTATCAGATGAATTTACAGATCATAAAGAAGTTTCTCAGAAAGATTCCTTCACGTTTTGAACTGATGATATTTCCTTTATCAGCGTAGGCCTCAAAACGATCCAAAGAAGCCCTTCTCAGATTCCTCAAAGACAGTGTTAATGGACTGCTCCCCGAAACATAAGTGAAACTGTGAGATGAACTCAAACATCACAAAGAAGTTTCTAGGAAAGCTTCTTTCTAGTTATCATCTGAGGATATTTCCTTTCTCACCGTAATCTTCTATGCACTAAGAAGCATCCCATTGCAGATTTCCAGAAAAGTGTTAGCAAACTGATCACTGAAGAGAAACGTGTAATTCTGTGAGTTGCATTCACACATGGCAATGCAGTTTCGCAGAAGGCTTCTTTCCACTTTTGATCTGAGGATATTTCCTTTTTCACCATAGCCCTCAATGAGGTCCCAAATATCACGTTGCCAAATCCTCGTCAACAGTGTTAGCAAACTGTTCGAAGAAGGGAAGGGTGGAATTCTGTGTGATGAAGTCACACATCAGAAATCAATCTCTCAGAGAGCTTCTCTCTAGTTATTATGTGGTAATATTTCCTTTTTCACCATGTGCCCCTATGGGCTCCCAAATATCACTTTGCAGAATCCACGATAACAGTGTTAGCAAACTATTCTAAGAAGCGAAGGGTGGAACTCTGTGTGATGAAATCACACATTAGAAAGCAATCTCTCAGAAAGCTTCTCTCTAGTTATTATCTGAGGATATTTCCTTTTTCACCATGGGCCCCTATGGGCTCCGAAATATCACCTTGTAGATTCCACGAAAAGAGTGTTAACAACTGTTTCCTGAGTTCTAAGGTGTAACTCTGGGAGATGAATTCACAGAGCAGAAAGAAGTTTCTCAAAAATCTTCTTTCAAGTTTTGAACTGAGGATATTTCCTTTATCAGCGTAGGCCTCAATGCGATCCAAAGATGCCATTCTCAGGTTCCTCAAAGACAGTGTTAATGGACTGCTCCACGACACTTAAGTGTACCTCTGTGAAATGAATTCACATATCGCTAAGAAGTTTCTAAGAAAGCTTCTTTCTAGTTTTCATCTGAGGATATTACCTTTGTCACCGTTAGCTGTATTGCGCTAAGAAATATCTAATTGCAGATTTCCAGAAAACTTTGTTAACAAACTGATCACTGACGAGAAACTTGTAACTCTGAGAGTTGCATTCACACATGGCAATGCATTTTCTCAGAAGGCTTCTTTCCAGTTTTGATCTGTGGATATTTCCTTTTTCACCATAGCCCTCAATGAGCTCAAAAATATCACTTTGCAGAATCACGACAACAGTGTTAGCAAACGGTTCTAAGAAAGGAAGGGTAGAACTCAGTGTGATGGAGTCACACATCAGAAAGCAATCTCTCGGAAAGCTTCTCTCTAGTTATTATGTGAGGATATTTCCTTTTTCACCATGTTCCCTTATGGCCTCCCAAATATCACTTTGCAGATTCTACTAAAAGTGTGTTAGCAAACTGCTTCCTGAGGTCTAATTTGTAACTCTGTGAGATGAATTCACAGATCCGAAAATTTCTCAGAAAGCTTCTTTCACGTTTTGAACTGATGATATTTCCTTTATCAGCGTAGGCCTCAATACGATCCAAAGAAGCCCTTTTCAGGTTCCTCAAAGACAGTGTTAATGGACTGCTCCACAAAACATAAGTGTAACTCTGTGAGATGAATTCACACATCACCAAGAAGTTTCTAAGAAAGCTTCTTTCTACGATGGCCGAATAGGAACAGCTCCAGTCTCCAACTCCCTGCGCGAGCGACACGGAAGACTGGAGATTTCTGCATCTTCAACTGAGGTACTGGGGTCATCTCACTAGGGAGTGCTGGACAATTGGTGCTGGTCAGTTGCTGCAGCCTGACCAGCGAGAGCTGAATCAGGGCGAGGCATTGGTGATGTGTGAATTCATCTCACAGAGTTACACTTATGTTTCGTGGAGCAGTCCATTGACACTGTCTTTGAGGAACCTGAGAAAGGCTTCTTTGGATCGCATTGAGGCCTACGCTGATAAAGTTAATATCATCCGTTCAAAACGTGAAAGAATCTTTCTGAGAAACTTCTTTCTGATCTGTGAATTCATCTCACAGAGTTACAACTTAGACCTCAGGAAGCAGTTTGATAACAATCTTTTCATGGAATCTGCAAAGTGATATTTGGGAGCCAGTAGGGGCCCATGGTGAAAAAGGAAATAACCTCAGATAATAACTAGATAGAAGCTTTCTGAGAGATTGATTTCTTATTTGTGACTTCACCACACAGAGTTCCACCCCTCGGTTCTTGGAACAGTTTGCTAACACTGTTGTCGTGGATTCTGCAAAGTGATATTTGGGAGTACCTAGGGCCCATGGTGAAAAAGGAAATATCCTCACATAATAAGTAAAGAGAAGCTTTCTTAGAGATTGCTTTCTGATGTGTGACTTCATCACACAGAGTTCCCCCCTTCCCTTTTTGGAACAGTTTGCTAAGACTGTTGTCGTTGATTCTGCAAAGCGATATTTGGGAGCCCTTTGAGGGCTATGGTGAAAAAGGAAATATCCTCAGGTCAAAACTGGAAGGAAGCCTTCTGAGAAACTGCATAGTTATGTGTGAATGCAAATCACAGAGTTTCACGTTTCTCTTCAGTGATCAGTTTGCTGACACAGTTTTCTGGAAATCTGAATTTAGATACTTCTTACCGACATGAAGCTTACGGTAAGAAAGGAAATATCCTCAGATGAAAACGAGACAGAAGCTTTCGTACAAACTTCTTGGTGTTGTGTGAATTCGTCTCACAGAATTACAATTATGTTTCATGGAGCAGTCCATTAACAGTGTCTTTGAGGAATCTGAGAAGGGATTGTTTGGATCTAATTGAGGCCTACGCTGATAAAGGAAATATCATCAGTTCAAAACGTGAAAGAATATTTCTGGGAAACTACTTTCTGATCTGTGAATTCATCTCACCGAGTTACAACTTAGACCTCAGGAAGCAGTTTGCTAACACTCTTTTCATGGAATTTGCAAAGTGATATTTGGCAACCTATACGGACCCATGGCGAAAAAGGTAATATCCTCATATAATAACTAGAGGGAAGCTTTCTGAGAGATTGCTTTCTGATGTGTGATTTCATCACACAGAGTTCCACCCTTCCCTTCTTGGAACAGTTTGCTAACACTGTTTTCGTGGATTCTGCAAACTGATATTTGGGATCTCATTGAGGGCTATGGTGAAAAAAGAAACATCCTCAGATCAAAACTGGAAAGAAGCCTTCTGAGAAACTCCATTTCCATGTATGAATGCAACTCACAGAGTTACACGTCTCTCTTCAGTAGTCAGTTTGCTAACACATTTTTCTGGAAATCTGCAGTTAGATACATCTTAAGGCAATGAAGCTTACGGTGACAAAGGAAATATCCTCAGATGAAAACAAGAAAGAAACTTTCCTAGGAACTTCTTGGTGATGTGTGAATTCATCTCACAGAGTTACACTTATGTTTCATGCAGGAGTCCATTAACACTGTCCTTAAGGAACCTGAGAAGGGCTTCTTAGGATCGTATTTAGGCCTGCACTGATAAAGAAAATATCATCAATTCAAAACTTAGAAAACGCTTTCTGAGAATCTTCTTTCTGATCTGTGAATTCAGCTCACAGAGTTACAACTTAGACCTGAGGAAGCAGTTTGCTAACACTCTTTTCGTGGAATCTGAAAAGTGATACTTGTGAGCCCATACGGACCCATGGTGAAAAAGGAAATATCCACACATAATAACTAGAGGGAAGCTTTCTGAGAGATTGCTTTCTGATGTGTGACTTCATCACACAGAGTTACAGCCTTCCCCTCTTGGAATAATTTGCTAACACTGTTGTCGTGGATTCTGCAAAGTGATATTTGGCAGCCCATAGGGTCCCATGGTGAAAAGGAAATATCCTAACTTAATAAGTAGAGAGAAGCTTTCTGATGTGTGACTTCATCACACAGAGTTCCACGCTTCCCTTCTTGGAACAGATTGCTAACACTGTTGTCGTGGATTCTGCAAAGTGATATTTGGGAGCCCATAGGGACCCATGGTGAAAAAGGAAATTTCCTCACTTAATAACTAGAGAGAAGCATTCTGAGACATTGCTTTCTGATGTGTGCCTTCATCACACAGATTTCCATACTTGTCTTCTTGGAACAGTTTGCTAACACTGTTGTCGTGGATTCTGCAAAGTGATATTGGGAGCTCATTGAGGGCTATGGTGAAAAAGTAAATATCCTCAGATCAAAACTGGAAAGAAGCCTTCTGAGAAACTGCATTGCCATGTGTGAATGCAACTCACAGAGATACACGTTTCTCTTCAGTGGTCAGTTTGCTAACACAGTTTTCTGGAAATCTGCAATTAGATACTTCTTAGCGCAAGGAAGCTTATGGTGTCAAAAGAAATATCCTCAGATAAAAATTAGAATCAAGCTTTCTTAGGAAGTTCTTAGTGATGTGTGAATTCATCTCACCGAGTTAGACTTATGTTTCGTGGAGCAGTCCATTAACACTGTCTTGGAGGAACCTCAGACGGGTTTCTTTGAATCGTATTGAGGCCTACGCTGATAAGGAAATATCATCAGTTCAAAACGTGAAAGAAGCTTTGTGAGAATCTTCTTTCTGATAGGTGAGTTCATCTCACAGAGTTACAAATTAGACCTTCAGGAAGCAGTTTGCTAACACTCTTTTCGTGGAATCTGCAAAGTGATATTTCGGAGCCCATAGGGGCCCTTGGTGAAAAAGGAAATATCCTCACATAATAGCTAGAGGGAAGCTTTCTGAGAAATTGCTTTCTAATGTGTGACTTTATCACACAGAGATCCACCCTGCTCTTCTTCTAACAGTTTGCTAACACTGTTGTCGTGTATTTTGCAAAGTGATATTTGGGAGCCCATAGAGGCCCTTGGTGAAAGAGGAAATACCTTCAGATAATAACTAGAGAGAAGCATTCTGAGAGATTCCTTTCAGATGTGTGTCTTCATCTCACAGAGTTGCAACCCTCCCTTCTTGGAACAGTTTGCTGACACTGTTTTCGTGTATTCTGCAAAGTGATATTTGGGAGCCAATAGGGGCCCATGGTGAAATAGGAAGTATCCTCACCTAGTAACAAGAGAGAAGCTTTCTGAGAGATTGCTTTCTGATGTGTGACTACATCAAACAGAGTTCCACCCTTCCCTTCTTGCAACAGTTTGCTAACACTGTTGTCGTGGATTCTACAAAGTGATATTTGGGAGCTCATTGAGGGCTATGGTGAAAAATGAAACATCCTCAGATCAAAACTGGAAAAAAGCCTTCTGAGAAACTGCATTGCCATGTGTGAATGCAACTCACAGAGTTACACGTTTCTCTTCAGTAGTCAGTTTGCTAACACATTTTTCTGGAAATCTGCAATTAGATACTTCATTGCGCAATGAAGCTTACGGTGACAAAGGAAATATCCTCAGATGAAAACTAGAAAGAAGCTTTCCTAGGAACTTCTTGGTGATGTGTGAATTCATCTCACAGAGATACACTTATGTTTCTTGCAGGAGTCCATTAACATTGTCTTTGAGGAACCTGAGAAGGGCTTCTTTGGATCTTATTGAGGCCTGCGCTGATAAAGGAAATATCATCAGTTTAAAACTTATAATCGCTTTCTGAGAATCTTCTTTCTGATCTGTGAATTCATCTCACAGAGTTACAACTTAGACCTGAGTAAGCAGTTTGCTAACACTCTTTTCGTGGAATCTGAAAAGTGATATTTGGGAGCCCATACGCATCCATGGTGAAAAAGGAAATATGCACAAATAATAACTAGAGGGAAGCTTTCTGAGAGATTGCTTTCTGATGTGTGACTTCATCACACAGAGTTCCACCCTTCCCTTCTTGGAACAGTTTGCTAACACTGTTGTCGTGGATTCTGCAAAGCGATATTTGGGAGCCCATAGGGACACATGGTGAAAAAGAAAATATCCTCACTTAATAACTAGAGAGAAGCATTCTGAGACATTGTTTTCTGATGTGTGCCTTCATCACACAGATTTCCATCCTTGCCTTCTTTGAACAGTTTGCTGACACTGTTGTCGTGGATTCTGCAAAGTGATACTTGGGAGCTCATTGAGGGCTATGGTGAAAAAGTAAATATCCTCAGATCAAAACTGTAAAGAAGCCTTCTGAGAAACTGCATTGAAATGTGTGAATGCTTTTGACAGACTTACACGTTTCTCTTCAGTGATCAGTTTGCTAACACAGTTTTCTGGAAATCTGCAATGGGATACTTCTTAACCCAATGAAGTTACGGTGACAAAGGAAATATCCTCAGAAGAAAACAAGAAAGAAGATTTCTTAGAAACTTCTTCGAGATGTGTGAATTCATCTCACAGACTTATAAATATGTTTCATTTAGCAGTCTATTACCACTGTCTTTGAGGAACCTGAGAAGGGTTTCTTTGGATCGTATTGAGGCTTACGCTGTTAAGGGAAATATCATCAGTTGAAAACGAGAAAGAAAATTTATGAGAATCTTCTTTCTGATCTGCGATTTCATCTCACAGAGTTACAACATAGAACTCAGGAAGCAGTTTGCTACCACTCTTTTCGTGGAATCTGCAACGTAATATTTGGGATCCCATAGGGGCCCATGGTGAAAAAGGAAATATCCTCAGATAATAACTAGAGACAAGCTTTCTGAGAGATTGGTTTCTGATGTGGGACTTCATCACACAGGGTTCCACACTTCCCTTCATGGAACAGTTTGCTAACACTGTTGTTGAGTATTCTGCAAAGTGATATTTGCGAGCCCATAGGGACGCATGGTGAAAAAGGAAATATCACCATATAATAACTAGAGGGAAGCTTTCTGAGAGATTGCTTTCTGATGTGTGACTTCATCACACAGAGTTCCATTCTTCTCTTCTTGGAACCGTTTGCAAACACTGTTGTCATGGATTGTGCAAACTGATATTTGGGAGCCCATTGGGGCCCATGGTGAAAAAGGAAATATCCTCACATAATAACTAGAGGGAAGCCTTCTGAGAGATTCCTTTCTGATGTGTGATGTCATCACACAGAGTTCCAACCTTCCCGTCTTGGAACAATTTGCTAAAACTGTTGTGGATTCTGCAAAAGGATATTGGGGAGCTCATTGAGGGCTATGTGGAAAAAGGAAATATCCTCCTATCAAAACTGGAAAGAAGCCTTCTGAGAAACTGCATTTTCTGTGTGAATGCAACTCACAAAATTACACGTTTCTCTTCAGTGATCAGTTTGCTAACACAGTTTTCTTGCAATGTGCAATTGGATACTTCTTAGCGCAACGAAGCTTTTGGTGACAAAGGAAATATCCTCAGAGGAAAACTAGAAAGATTTCTTAGAAACTTCTTTGTGATGTGTGAATTCATCTCACAGAGTTCACTTTTGTTTCGTGGAGCAGTCCATTAACACTGTCCTTGAGGAACCTGAGAAGGCCTTCTTTGGATCTTATGGAGGCCTACGCTGATAAAGGAAATATCATCAGTTCAAAACGTGAAAGAAGCTTTCTGAGAAAATTCTTTCTGATCTGTGAATTCATCTCACATAGTTACAACTTCGACCTAAGGAAGCAATTTGCTAACACTCTTTGCGTGGAATATCCAAAGTGATATTTGGGAGCCCTTACGGGCCAATGGTGAAAAGGGAAATATGCTCCCATAATAACTAGAGAAAAGCCATCTGAGAGATTGCTTTCTGACGTGTGACTTCATCAAACAGAGTTCCACCGTTCCCTTCTCGGAACAGATTGCTAACACTGTTGTCGTGGATTCTGCAAAGTGATATTTGGGAGCTCATTGAGGACTATGGTGAAAAAGGAAATATCCTCAGATCAAAACTGGAAAGAAGCCTTCTGAGAAACTGCATTGCCATGTGTGAATAGAACTCACAGAATTACACGTTTCTCTTCAGTGATCAGTTTGCAAAACCAAGTTTTCTGGAAATCTGCAATGGGATATTTCTTAGCACAATGAAGCTTACGGTGACAAAGGAAATATCCTCAGACGAAAATTAGAAAGAAGCTTTCTTAGAAAATTCTTAGTGATATGTGAATTCATCTCACAGAGTTACACTTATGTTTCGTGGAGCAGTCCATTAACACTGTCTCTGAGGAAACTGAGAAGGGCTTCTTCGGATCGCATTGAGGCTTACGCTGATAAAGGAAATATCATCAGTTCAAAACGTGAAAGAAGCTTTCTGAGAACCTTCTTTCTGGTCTGTGATTTCATCTCACAGAGTTACAACTTAGACCTCAGGTTGCAGTTTGCTAACACTCTTTTGGTGGAATCTGCCAAGTGATATTTGAGAGCCCTAGGGGCCCATGGTGAAAAAGGAAATATCCTCAGATAATAATTAGAGAGAATTTTTCTCAGAGACTCCTTTCTGATGTGTGACTTCATCACACAGAGTTCCACCATTCCCTTTTTGGAATAGTTTGCTAACACTATGTCGTGGATTCTGCAAAAGGATATTTGGGAGCTCATTGAGCGCTATGTGTTAAAAGATAATATCCTCATATCAAAACTGGAAAGAAGACTTCTGAGAAACTGCATTGCCATGTGTGAATGCAACTCACAGAGGTACACTTTTCTCTTCAGTGATGAGTTTGCTAACACAGTTTTCTGGAAATCAGCAATTGGATACCTCTTAGCGCCACAAAGCTTTATATGACAAAGGAAATATCCTCAGAGAAAAACTAGAAAGAAGCTTTCTTAGAAACTTCTTGGTGATGTGTGAATTCATCTCAAAGTGTTACACTTATATTTCGTGGAGCAGTCTATTAACACTGTCTTTGAGGAAACTGAGAAGGGCTACTTTGGATCGTATTGTGGCCTAGATTGATAAAGGAAATATCATCAGTTAAAAACGTGAAAGAAGCTTTCTGAGAAACTTCTTAGTGCTCTGTGAATTCATCTCACAGAGTTATAACTTAGACCTCAGGAAGCAGTGTGCTAACACTCTTTTCGTGGAATCTGCAAAGACATATTTAGAGGCCATAGGGGCCCATGGTGAAAAAGGAAATATCCTCAGATAATAACTAGAGAGAAGCTTTCTGAGAGATTGCTTTCTGATGTGTGACTTCATCACACCGAGTTCCACCCTTCTCTTCTAGTTACAGTTTGCTAACACTGTTGTCATGGATTATGCAAAGTGATATGTGTCAGGCAACATGGGCCCATTGTGAAAAAGGAAATATCCTCACATAATAACTAGAGAGAAGCTTTCTGAGAGATTGCTTTCTGATGTGTGACTTCATCACACAGAGTTCCACCCTTCCCTTCTGGGAACAGTTTGCTAACACTGTTGTCGTGGATTTTGCAAAGTGATGTTTGGCATCCCATTAGGGCCCATGGTGAAAAAGGAAATAACCTCACATAATAACTAGAGATGGTTTCTGACAGACTGCTTTCTGATGTGTGACTTCATCACACAGAGATCCACGCATCCCGTCCTGGAGCAGTATGCTAACACTGTTGTTGTGGATTCCGCAAAGTCATATTTGGGAGCTCTTTGAGGGCTATAGTGAAAAAGGAAATATCCTCTGATCAAAACTGAAAAGAAGCCTTCTGAGGAACTGCATTGCCATGTGTGAATGCAACTCACAGAGTGACACTTTCTCTTCAGTGATTACTTTACTAACACAGTTTTCTGGAAATCTGCAATTAGATACTTCATAGCGCAATGAAGCTTACGGTGACAAAGGAAAAATCCCCAGATGAAAACTAGAAAGAAGCTTTCTTAGAAACTTCTTGGTGACGTGTGAATTCATCTCACAGAGTTAGACTTCTGTTTCGTGGAGCAGTCTATTAACACCGTCTTTGAGGAAACTAAGAATGGCTTCTTTGGATCGCTTTGAGGCCTACGCTGATAAAGGAAATATCATCAGTTCAAAACGTGAAAGAAGCTAACTGAGAACCTTTTTCTGATCTGTGAATTCATCTCACAGAGTTACAATTCAGACCTCAGGAAGCAGTTTGCTAACACTCTTTCGTGGAATCTACAAAGTGATATTTGGGAGCCCATGGGGGCCCATGGTGAAAAAGGAAATATCCTCACATAATAACTATAAAGAAGCTTTATGAGAGATTGCTTTCTGATGTGTGACTTCATCACACAGAGTTCCACCCTTCCCTTCTTGGAACAGTTTGCCAACACTGTTATCGTGGATTCTGCTAAGTGATATTTGGGAGCTCCTTGAGGGCTATGATGATAAAGGAAATATCCTCAGATCTAAACTGGAAAGAAGTCTTCTGAGAAACTGCATTGCCATATGTGAATGCAACTCACAATGTTACACGTTTCTCTTCTATGATCAGTTTACTAACACAGTTTTCTGGAAATCTGCAATGGGATACTTCTTAGCGCAACGAAGCTTACGGTGACAAAGAAATATCCTCAGATGAAAACTAGAAAGAAGCTTTCTGAGAAACTTCTTGGTGATGTAAGAATTCACCTCACAGAGTTACACTTATGTTTCGTGGAGCAGTCCATTAACACTGTCTTTGAGGAAGCTGAGAAGGGCTTCTTTGGATCGCATTGAGGCCTACGCTGATAAAGGAAATATCATCAGTTCCAAACGTGAAAGAAGCTTTCTGAGAAAGTTGTTTCTGATCCTTGAATTCATCTCACAGAGTTACAAATTGGAACTCAGGAAGCAGCTTGCTAACACTCTTTTCGTGGAATATGAAAAGTGATATTTCGGAGCACATAGAGGCCCATGGTGAAAAAGGAAATACCCTCACATAACAACTAGAGAGAAGCTTTCTTAGAGATTGCTGTGTGATGTGTGACTTCATCACACAGAGTTTCACCCTTCGCTTCTTGGAACAGTTTGGTAACACTGTTGTCGTGGATTCTGCAAAGTGATATTTGGGATCTCATTGAGGGCTATGGTAAAAAAGGAAGTATCCTCAGATCAAAACTGGAAAGAAGCCTTCTGAGAAACTGCATTGCCATGTGTGAATGCAACTCACAGAGTTACAAATTTCTCTTCAGTGATCAGTTTGCTAACACAGTTTTCTGGAAGTCTGCAATTAGATACTTCTTAGCGCAATGAAATTACGGTGACAAAGGAAACACCCTCAGATGAAAACTAGAAAGAAACCTTCTTAGAAACTTCTTGGTGATCTGTGAATTCATCTCACAGAGGTATACTTATGTTTTGTGGACCAGTCCATTAACACTGTCTTTGAGGAACTGGAGAAGGGCATCTTTGGATTGTATTGAGGCCTAGGCTGATAATGGAAACATCATCAGTTCAAAACGTGAAAGAAGCTTTCTGAGAAACTTCTTTCTGATCTCTGAATTCATCTCACAGAGTTACAATTTAGACCTCAGGAAGCAGTTTGCTAAAACTCTTTTCGTGAAATCTGCAAAGTGATATTTGGGAGCCCATAGGGGCCCATAGTGAAAAAGGAAATATCCTCAGATGATGACTAGAGAGAAGCTTTCTGAGAGATTGCTTTCTAATATGTGACTTCATCACACAGAGTTCCACCCTTCCCTTCTTGGAACAGTTTGCTAACACTGTTGTCGTGGATTCTGCAAAGTGATATTTGGGAGCCCATAGTGGCCCATGGTGGAAAAGCAAATATCCTCACATAAAAAATAGAGAGAACCTTTCTGAGAGATTTCTTTCTGATATGTGACTTCATCATATAGAGTTCTACCCTTCCCTTCTGGGGAGAGTTTGCTAACACTGTTGTCGTGGATTCTGTAAAGTGGATATTTAGGAGCTCATTGAGGGCTATGGTGAAAAAGGAAATATCCTCAGATCAAAACTGGAAACATGCCTTCTGAGAAAATGCATTGCCACGTGAGAATGCAACTCACGGAGTTACACGTTTCTGTTCAGTGATCAGTTTGCTAACACAGTTTTTGTAAATTTGCAATGGGATACTTCTTAGCGCAATGAACCTTACGGTGACGAAGGAAATATCGTCAGATGAAAACTAGAAAGAAGCTTTCTTTGAAACTTCTTGGAAATGTGTGAATTCATCTCACAGAGTTACACTTATGTTTCGTGAAGCAGTCAACTAACACTGTCTTTGAGGAACCTAAGAAGGGCTTCTTTGGAACTTGTTGAATCCAACGCTGATAAAGGAAATATCATCAGTTCAAAACGGGAAAGAAGCTTCCTGAGAAACTTCTTTCTGATCTGTGAATTCATCTCACAGAGTAAGAATTTCGACCTCAGGAAGCAGTTTGCTAACACTCTTTTCGTGGAAACTGCAATGTGATATTTGGGACCCCATACGGGCCCATGGTGAAAAAGGAAATATCCTCAGATAATAACTAGAGAGAAGTTTTCTGAGACATTGCTTTCTAATGTCTGACTGCAGCACACAGAATTCAACCCTTCCCTTCTTTTAACAGTTTGCTAATACTGTTGTCGTGGATTCTGCAAAGTGATAGTTGGGAGCCCACAGGGGCCCATGGTGAAAAAGGAAATATCCTCACATAACAACTAGAGAGGAGCTTTCTGAGAGATTGCTTTCTGATGGTTGACTTCATCACACAGAGTTCCACATTTCTCTTCTTGGAACAGTTTGCTAACACTGATGTCGTCGATTCTGCAATGTGATATGTTGGAGCTCATGGAGGGCTATGGTGAAAAAGGAAATATCCTCGATCAAAACTGGAAAGAAGCCTTCTGTAAAACTGCATTGCCATTTGTAAATTCAACTCACAGTGTTACACGTTACTCTTCAGTGATCAGTTGGCTAACACAGTCTTCTGGAAATTTGCAATCGGATCTTTCTTAGCGCAATGAAGCTTACGGTGACAAAGGACATATCCTCAGATGAAAACTAGAAAGAAGCTTTCTTAGAAACTTCTTGGTGATGTGTGAATTCATCTCACAGAGTTACACTTATGTTTCGTGGAGCAGTCCATTAACACTGTCTTAGAGGAACCTGAGAAGGGCTTCTTAGGATCGCATTGAGGCCTACGCTGATAAAGGAAATATCATCACTTCAAAACGTGAAAGAAGCTTTCTGAGCAACTTCTTTCTGATCTGTGAATTCATCTCACAGAGTTACACCTAAGACCTCAGAAGCAGTTTGCCTAACACTCTTTCGTGGAATCTGCAAAATGATAATTCGGAGCCCATAGAGGCCCATGGTGAAAAAGGAAATATCCTCAGATAATAAGTAGAGAGAAGCTTTCTGAGAGATTGCTTTTGATGTGTGACTTCATCACACAGAGTTCCACCCTTCCCTTCTTGGAACAGTTTGCTAACACTGTTGTCGCGGATTCTACAAAGTGATACATGGGAGCTCATTGAGGGCTATGGTGAAAAAGGAAATATCCTCAGATAAAACCTGTAAAGAAGCCTTCTGAGAACTGCATTGCCATGTGTGAATGCAACTCACAGAGTTAGACGTTTCTCTTCTGATCCGTTTGCTAACTAAGCCTTCCGGAAATCTGCAATGGGATCGTTCTTAGCGCAATGAAGGTTACGGTGACAAAGGAAATATCGTCAGATGAAAACTAGAAACAGCTTTCTTAGAAACTTCTTGATGATGTGTGAATTCATCTCACAGAGATACACTTATGTGTCGTGCAGTAGTCCATTAACACTGTCTTTGAGGAACCAGAGAAGGGCTTCCTTGGATCGTGTTGAGGCCTACGCTGATAAAGGAAAATCGTCAGTTTCAAAACGTGAAAGAAGTTTTCTGAGAAACTTCTTTATGATCTGTGAATTCATCTCACGGAGTTACACCTTAGACCTCAGAAAGCAGTTTGCTAACACTCTTTTCGTGGAATCTGCAAAATGATATTCAGGAGCCCATAGAGGGCCCATGGTGAAAAAGGAAATATCCTCAGATAATAAGTAGAGAGAAGCTTTCTGAGAGATTGCTTTCGGATGTGTGACTTCATCAACAGAGTTCCACCCTTCTCTTCTTGGAACAGTTTGCTAACACTGTTGTCGCGGATTCTAGCAAAGTGATAGTTTGGGAGCTCATTGACGGCTATGGTGAAAAAGGAAATATCCTCAGATCAAAACCTGGAAAGAAGCCTTCTGAGAACTGCATTGCCATGTGTGAATGCAACTCACAAAGTTACAGGTTTCTCTACTGTGATCCGTTTGCTAACTAAACTTCTCTGGAATCTGCAATGGGATACTTCTTAATCGCAATGATGCTTACGGTGTCAAAGGAAATATCGTCAGATTAAAACTAGAAAGCAGCTTTCTTAGAAACTTCTTGATGATTTGTGAATTCATCTCACAGTGATTCACTTATGTTTCGTGGAGCCGTCTATTAACACTGTCTTTGAGGAACCTAAGAAGGGCTTCTTTGGATCTCATTGAGGCCTACGCTGATAAAGGAAATATCATCAGTTCAAAACGTGAAAGAAGCTTTCTGTGAAACTTCTTTCAGATCTGTGAATTCATCTCACAGTGTTACCCCTTAGACCTCAGAAGCAGTTTGCTAACACTCTTTTCGTGGAATCTACAAACTGATACTTCAGAGCCCATAGGGGCCCATGGTGAAAAAGAGAATATCATCATATAATAACCAGAGAGAAGCTTTCTGAGAGATTGCTTTCTGATATGTGACTTCATCACACAGAGTTCCACCCTTGCCTTCTTGGAACAGTTTGCTAACACTGTTGTCATGGATTCTGCAAAGTGATGTTTGGGAGCTCTTTGAGGGCTATGGTGAAAAAGGAAATATCCTCAGATCAAAACTGGAAAGAAGCCTTCTGAGAAACTGCATTGCCATGTGTGAATCCAACTC
>NW_022142879.1:0-820 GCF_007565055.1 Rhinopithecus roxellana | reverse complement strand
GGGCCCATGGTGATAAAGCAAATATCCTCACATATAACTAAAGAGAAGCTTTCTGAGAAACTGCATTGCCATGTGTGAATGCAACTCCCAGAGTTACACGTTTCTCTTCATTGATCAGTTTGTTAGCACAGTTTTCTGGAAATCTGCAATTAGATACTTCATAGCGCAATGAACATTACAGTGACAAAGGAAATAACCACAGATGAAAACTAGAAAGAAGCTTTCTAGAAACTTCTTGGTGATGTGTGAATTCATCTCACAGAGTTACACTTATGTTTCGTGGAGCAGTCCATTAACACTGTCTTTGGGGAAACTGAGAAGGGCTTCTTGGGATCACATTGAGGCCTACGCTGATAAAGGAAATTTCATCCGTTCAAAACGTGAAAGAAGCTTTCTGAGAAACTTCTTTCTGATCTGTGAGTTCTTCTACGAGGTACAAACTCTGCCTCAAGAAGCAGTTTGCTAACACTCTCTTCGTGGAATCTGCAAAGTGATATTGGGAGTCTATTGGGGCCCATGTTGATAAAGCAAATATCCTCACTAATAACTAAAGAGAAGCTTTCTGAGAAACTGCATTGCCATGTGTGAATGCAAACTCCAGAGTTACACGTTTCTCTTCATTGATCAGTTTGTTAGCACAGTTTTTCTGGAAATCTGCAATTAGATACTTCATAGCGCAATGAACATTACAGACAAAGGAAATCCACAGATGAAAACTAGAAAGAAGCTTTCTTAGAAACTTCTTGGTGATGTGTGAATTCATCTCACAGAGTTACACTTATGTTTCGTGGAGGCAGTCCATTAACACGGTCTTTGGGGA
>NW_022142878.1:0-13048 GCF_007565055.1 Rhinopithecus roxellana | reverse complement strand
ATATAGACATAATAGATATAGGAATAAAATATAGACATAATATATACAAGAGATATAGTTACAACATATGGACATAATAGTTATAATAGATATAGGTATACAATACAGACATAATAGATATAATATATTTTAAGTAAAAATATAGATATATATATAGGTTTAAAATATACATATAATAGATGTAATAGATATACATAGAAATATAGATACAATAGATATCGGCAAAAAATATAGATAATAGATATAATAGATACAGATATAAATATGGATATAATAGATAAAATTATTAAATATAAAAATAATAGATATAATAGATATAGTATAAAATATAGATATATAGGTATAAATATAGTTATAATAGATATAGGTATAAAATATAGATATAATAGAATAATAGAGTTATAAATATAGACATAAGAGATATAATAGATATAGGTATAATATATACACATAATAGATATAAGAGATAAAGTTTAAAATAAAGACATAATAGTTATAATAGATATAAGTGTGAAATAAAGACATAATAGGCATGGGTATAAAATACAGACATAATAGATATAGGTATAAATTATAGACATAATAGATATACCTATGAAATATAGACATAACAGTTATAATAGATATAGGTATAAATATAGACATAATAAATATAGTCGATATAGGTATAAAATAAAGCCATAATAGATATAATGGATACAGCTATAAAGTATAGACATAATAGATATAGGTATAAAATATAGACATAATAGATATAATAGATACAGGTATGAAATACAGACATATAGATATTATAGATATAGGTATAAAATATAGACAAAATAGATGTCATAGACATAGGTATAAAATATAGAAATACAGGTATAACATATAGACATAATAGATATAATAGATATCGGTATAAAATATACACGTAAAAGATATAATAGATAGGGGTAGAAAATATAGATATAATAGATATAGGTATGAAATATCGATATAAAAGATATAATAGATATACGTATAAATATAGATATAACAGATATATGTATAAAATAGAGATATAATAGACATACATATAAATAGATGTAAAAAATATAATTATATAATATAAATATAATAGATATAATAGATAAAGTTATAAAACATAGATATAAGAGATAAAAGAGATATAGGTATAAAATATAGCCATAATAGATATAATAGATATACCTATAAAATATAGACATAATAGATACAGGTATAAAATATAGATCATAGATATAATAGAAACAGGTATGAAATACAGACATAATAGATATTATAGATATAGGTATAAAATATAGACAAAATAGATGTCATAGACATAGGTATAAAATATAGAAATACAGGTATAAAATATAAATATAATAGATGTACATATAAATAATACATATAAAGATACAGGTATAAAATACAGACAGTAGATATAATAGACATAGGAATAATATATAGATATATATATAGGTATAAAATAGTTATAATAGTATAGTTACAGATGATAGATATAATAGATATAATAGATATAGGTATAAAATACAGACATAAAGGATATGATAGATATAGGCATAATCTATAGATTATAGATATAATGGATATAGGTATCAAATATAGATATAATAGATATAGGTATAAAATATAGATATAGTGGATATATAAATATAGGTATGAATATAGACATAACAGATATAATAGATATAGGTATAAATATAGACATAATAGATATAATAGATATAGGTATAAATATAGACATAAAGCATACAATAGATATAGGTATAAACTATAGACATAATAGATATAGTTACAGGAGTACAATATAGACATAATAGATATAACAAATATAGTCATAAAATAGAGACATAAGAGATTTATAGATACAGGTATAATATAGACTTAATGGATATAATAGACATACGTACAGAATATTGACATCATAGGTATCATAGATATAGGTACACAACATAGACATAATAGATATAATAATAAATATATAAATATGATATAATAGATATACGTATAAATACACATATAATTGATATAGTCATGAAATATAGATATAATAGATATAATAGATATAGGTGTGAAATATAGATATAATAGAAATAATTATACAATATAAATCTATTTGATATAATAGATATAGCCTGTAAAATATACATATAATAGAAATAATTATACAATATAAACGATTTGATATAATAGATATAGGTATTAAATATAGATATAAGAAATATAGGTATAAAACATAGTTATAATAGATATAGTTGTAAAATAGAGACATAATAGATATAATAGATATAGGTATAAAATACAGACATAATAGATACCAGGTTTAAAATATAAAACATAACAGATATAAGAGATATAGGTATAAAATATAGATATAATAGATATAATAGAGGTATAAAATATAGACATAACAGATATAATAGATATAGTTATAAAATATCAGACATAATAGATATAATA
Organism: Rhinopithecus roxellana; assembly: GCF_007565055.1. NCBI lineage: Eukaryota > Metazoa > Chordata > Mammalia > Primates > Cercopithecidae > Rhinopithecus > Rhinopithecus roxellana. The sequence continues at coordinate 10,582 of NW_022142878.1, read as the reverse complement.
GATATAGGTAAAAAATATAGACACAATAGATATAGTTATCAAATATAGACATAAAGATATAATAGATATAGGTAAAAAATATAGACATAATGATATAGGTATAAAATATAGACATAATAGATATAATAGATAAGTATAAAATATAGTCATAATAGATATAATAGATATGTATAAAAATATGAGGTAATAGATATAATAGATATAGGTATAAAAATAGACATAAACCTATGATATGTTTTTATAAAATATAGAAATAATAACTGATATATATAGTTATAAAATAGACATAATAGATATAGCTCTAGTTAAAAAATATAGACCTAATTGATATAGGTATAAAATATAGACATAATAGATATAGTAGATATAGGTAAAAATATAGATATAATAGATATAGGTATAAAATATAGACATAATAGACATAATAGATATAGGTATAAATATAGACATGAGATATAGGTATAAAATATAGACATAAAATAACAAAAGATATAGGTATTAAATATCGACATAATAGATATAGGTATAAAATATAGACATAATAGATATAGGTATGAAAATATAGGATATATAGTTATAGATATACAATATAGACATAATAGATTTAACATATATAGGTATAAAATATAGACATAATAGACATAATAGAGATATGATATAAAATATAGATAAATAGATATAAATAGATATAGGTTATAAACTATACGCATAATAGATTAATGGAGGTGTAAAATATAGACATACTAGATATAAATGATAGAATTATAAAATATAGACATAATAGATATAATAGTTAGAGGGATAAAATTATAGACATAATAGATATAATAGATATAGGTATAAAATACAGACATAATAGATATAGGTAAAAAATCTAGGGCATAATAGATATAATAGATATAGGTATGAAATAGAGACATAATAGATCTAATAGATGTAGGTATAAAATAGACACCTAACAGATATAATAAATATACGTATAAAATAGAGACATAATACATATAATAAATACAGATATAAAATATAGACAAAATAGATATAGGAACACAATATAGACATAATATACATAATAGATTTAGGTATGAAATATGCAATAATAGATATAATTGATACAGTTATAAAATATAGACATAATAGACATAATAGATATAGGTATAAAATATAGACATAAAAGATATAATAGATACAGGTATAAAATATAGACATAAGAGATATCATTGATATAGGTATAAAACTTAGACATAATAGATATTATAGATATGGGTATAACATATAGACATAATACATATGATAAATATAGGTATAAAATATAGACTAATAGTAATAATAGGTATAGATATAAAATACAGACTTAATAGATACAGGTATAAAATCTAGACATAATAGACATAGGTATAAAATATAAACATAATAGACATAATAGATATAGGTATAAAAATATAAACATAATAGATATAATATAGATATAAAATATAGACATTATAGATATAATAGATACAGGTATAAAATATAGATATAATAGATATAAGTATAAAATATAGACAAAATTAGATATACGTATAAAAAATAGATATTATAGATACAGGTATAAAATATACACAATAGATATAATAGATATAGGTATAAAATATAGATATAATAGATATAAATTAGAAAATATAAATATAATAGATATAATTGATATAGGTAAAAACAATGGATATAATGTATGTAGGTATAAAATATGGTTATAATAGATATAGGTATAAAATATGGACATAATAGATATAGGTATAAAATATAGACATAACAGCTATAACAGATATAGTTATAAAATATAGACTTAATGCTTATAATAGATATAGGTAGAAAATTCAGACATCATAATAGAAATAGGTACCATATTTAGAAATAATAGATATAATAGATATAGGTAAAAAATATAGATAAAATAGATATAATTATAAAATTATAGACATAATATATATAAAAGATACAGGTATAAAAATATAGACATTATAGATATAGGTATAAAATATAGACATAATAGATATAATAGATAGTTATAAAATATAGACATAAAGATATAAAAGATATTGGTATAAAATAAAGACATAATAGATATAGGTATAAAATACAGACATAATAGATATAGGTATAAAATGTAGACACATAGTTATAATAGATACTGGTATAAAATAGACATTATAGATATAGGTATAAAATATAGACATAATAGATATAATAGATATAGGTATAAAATACAGACATCAGAGGTATAATAGATATAGGTATAATAAATAAACATAATAGATATAATCGATATAGGTAAAAGATATAGTCATATGATATATAGGTATAGAATATAAACATAATAGAAATAATAGATACAGCAAAAATATAGACTTAAGAAATATAATAGATATAGGTATAAAATATCGACATAATAAATATAATCGATAGAGGTATAAAATATAGACTAAATAGATAAAGGTATAAAGTATAGACATAATAGAAATAATAGATATCAGTATAAAATATAGACATAATACATACAAAAGATATAATGGATAATAGATTTAATATAATGATATAATATGATAAATAGATTAAATAGATATAGGTATGAAATATAGACAGAATATATATAATAGATATAGCTAAAACATACAGACATAATAGATATAAGAGATGTAAGTATAAAATATATACATAATAGATAAAATAGATGTAGGTATCAAATATAGACATAATAGATATAATTGATATCGGGTATGAAATATAGATAAAATAGATATAATAGATATAGTATAAAATTACACATAAAATATATGATAGATATAGGTAAATATAGACATAATAGATATATGTATAAAAATATAATCATAATAGATATAATAAACATAGTTATAAAATATAGACATAATAGACATAATAGATAGAGGTATAAAATATATACATAATAGATATAATAGATAGAGGTGTAAATATAGACATAATAGATATAATAGATAGAGGTATAAAATATAGACATAATAGATATAATAGATATAGGTGTAAAATATAGACATAATAGATATATAGATACAGGTATGAAATATAGACATAATAGATATGATAGATATAGGTACAAAACATAGACATAATAGATACGTTAGATATAGGTATAAAATATAGACATAATCGATATAGATATCAAACATAGATATAATAGATCATAATAGATATAAGTATAAAATATAGATATAATAGATAAAATAGAGAGAGGTATAAATATAGATATAATAGAAATAAGTATAAAATATAGATATAATGGATATAATAGATATAGGTGTAAAATATAGACATAATGTATACAATAGAGACAGAATAGATATAATAGATATAGGTACTAAATACAGACATCATAGCATATAATAGATAGAGATCTAAAATATAGACAATATTGATATACTACATAGATGCTAAATATAGACATCATAGATAATAGAGGTATAAATATAGACATAATGGATATAATTGATAAAGGTATACATTATAGACAGATATTATAGATAGAGTTATCAAATGTTAGACATAATAGATTTAATAGATATAGTTATAAAATGTAGACATAATAGACATAATAAATATAGGTAACAAATATAGACATAAAAGATATAATAGATTGAGTTATAAAATATAGACATAATTGATATAATAGATAGGTATAAAATTGGATAGTATAGATATAATATATATAGTTATTAAAATATAGACACAATAGATATAATAGACGTAGGTTTAAAATATCGAAAGAATATATATAATAGACATAGGTATAAATTATGCACATAATAGATATAATAGATAGACGTATAAAATAAAAACAAAATAGATATAATAGATACAGGTATAAAATATAGACATAATACATATTATATATATAGGATATAAGATATAAACATAATATATAATAGATATGGGCAATAAAATATTGACATAATAGATATAATAGATATAGGTATGAAATACAGACATAATAGATATAATCGATATACGTATAAAATATAGACATAACAGATATGATATATATAGGTATAAAATAGAGACATAATAGATATGATAGATATAGGTAAAAATAAAGACATAATAGATATAATAGATATAGGTATAAAATATACACATAATAGATATAATAGATATAGGTATAAAACAAAGATATAATAGATAAAATCGATATAGGTATATAATATAGATATAATAGATATAGGTATAAAATATAGATATAATAGCGATACTAGATAGACATATAGATATAATAGATATAGGTATAAAATATAGATTTAATAGGCATAATGGATATGGGTATCAAATATTATATAATAGATATAGGTAATACAAATATAGAAATAGTGCATATCATAGAATACGTATAAATATAGACACAAGAGATAATAACAGATATAGGTATAAAATACAGGCATAATAGATATAATAGATAAGATAAAAAATATAGACATAATAGATATAATAGATATTGGAATGAAAAATAGACATAAAAGATATAGGTATAAAATATAGACATAATAGATATAATAGGTACAGGTATAAAATATAGAAATAATATATATAAGTATAAAATATAGATATAATTTATATAATAAACATACGTATAAAAATAGATATAATAGATACAGGTATAAAATATAGACAATAGATATAATAGATATAGGTATGAAATATAGATATAATAGATATAATTATAAAAAATATAAATAAAATAGGTATAATTGATATAGGAAAAAACATAGATATAATGTATATGGGTATGAAATATGGTTATAATAGATATAGGTATAAAATATAGATATAATAGATATAATAGATATAGGTATAAAATATAGACATAGTAGATTTAATAGATATAGGTATAAAATATAGACATAATAGATATAGGTATAAAATATAGATATATTAGATATAATAGTTATAGGTATAAAATATAGACATAATAGATATAATAGATATAGGTATTTAATATAGACACAATAGATATAATTGATATTGGTATAAATATAGATATAATAGATATAGGTATAAAATATAGACATAAGAATTATAATAGATATAGGTATAAAATATAGACATAGATATAATCGATATAGGTATAAAATATAGACATAAGAGATATAGGTATAAAATATAAACTTAATAGATATAATAGATATAGGTAAAAGATATAGACTTAAGAGATATAATAGATATAGGTATAAAATATAGACATAACAAATATAATCGATACAGGTATAAATATAGACAAAATAAGTACAGGTATAAAGAATCGACATAATAGATATAATAGATATCGGTGTAAAATATAGACATAATACATACAAAAGATATAGGTTAAAATATAGACATAATAGATATAATAGACATAGGTATACAATATAGACATAATAGACATATTAGATATAGGTACAAAGCATAGACATAATAGATATAATAGATATAGGTAAATAATATGGATATAATAGATATAATAGATATAGGTATAAATATAGACATAATAGATATAGATATAGGTATAAAATATAGATATAAGAGATATAATATATATGTATAAAAATAGATATAATAGATAGAGATATAAAATATAGACAATAGACATAATAGATATAGGTATAAAATATAGATATAATGGATATTAATTATAAATTATAAATATAATATATATAATAGATATAGGTATAATAAATATAGATATAATAGATACAGGTATAAAATATAGTTATAATAGATATAGTATGAAATATAGATTATAGTAGATATAATAGATATAGGTATCAAATATAGACATAATAGATATAATAGTATAGGTATGACATATAGAAATAGATCTAATGGATATAGGTATCAAATATAGATATAATAGATATAGGTATAACATTTAGATATAGTGGATATTACATATAGGTATAAAATATAGACATAATAGATATAATAGATATAGGATAAAATATACACATAATAGATATATAGATAAAGATATAAAATAGACACATAATAGATATAGTAGATATTGGTATAAAATATAGACATAATAGATATAGGTATTAAAATATAGACGTAATAGATATAATAGATATAGGTATGAAATATAGACATAATAGATATAATAGATATAGTTATAAAATATAGACATAATAGAATATACCGATTGTAGGTATAAAACATAGATATAAAAGACAGTTATAAAATATAAACATAATAGTCATTATAGATATAGGTAAAAAATATAGACTTAAGAGATAAAATAGATATAGGTATAAAATATAGGCATAACAAATATAATCGATACAGGTATAAAATATAGACATAATAGACATAGGTGTAAAGTATCGAAATAATAGATATAATAGATATCGGTATAAAATATAGACATAATACATACAAAAGATATACCTATAAATATAAACATAATAGATACAATAGATATAGGTATAAAACCATAGACATAATAGATATAATAGATATAGGTATAAAATGTAGACATAATAGAAATGATATATATAGGTTTAAAATATAGACATAATAGATATGATAGATATAGGTATAAAATATAGACATAATAGATATAATAGATATAGGTATAAAATATAGACATAATAGATATAATACATATAGGTATAAAATATAGACATAATAGATATAATGGATACAGGTAAAAAATATAAATATAATAGATATAGGTATAAAATATAGATATAATAGATATAACAAATATATGTATAAAAAATAGATATAATAGATAGAGGTATAAATATAGACAACAGATAGATATAGGTATAAAATATAGATGTAATAGATATAAATATAAAATATAAATATAACAGATATAATAGATATAGAAAAAATATAGATATAATGGATATAGTTATAAAATATGGTTATACTAGATATAAGTATAAAATATAGATATAATAGATATAATAGATATACGCATAAAATATAGACATAGTAGATATGATAGATATATGTATAAATATAGATATAATAGATATAATGGATATAGGTATCAAATATAGATATAATAGCTATAGGTATAAAATATAGATATAGTGGATATAATAGATATAGGCATAAATATAGACATGATAGTTATAATAGATATCGGTATAAATATAGACATAATAGATATAATAAAGATATGAAATATAGACCTATAGATATAGATATAAAGTATAGACACAATAGATATAATAGATATAGCGATAAAATATAGACATAAGAGTTATAACAGGTATCGATATAAAATACAGACATAATAGATATAAGAAATAAAGGTATAAAATATAGATATAATATATATAGTTATAAAATATAGATATAAAAGATATAATAGATATACGTATCAAATATAGATATAATTGATATAGTCATAAAATATAGATATAATAGATATAATAGATATAGGTATAAAATAGAGATATAATAGATATAATTATAAATAATATAAATCTAATAGATATAACAGATATTGGTATTAAATATACATATAAGAAATCTAGGTATAAAATATAGTTATAATGGATATAGGTATAAAACATAGACATCATAGACTATAATAGATACAGGTCATAACAATATAGACATAATAGTTATAATAGATATAGGTATAAAATATAGACGTACTAGATTTAATAAATACAGGTATAAAATATAGAAATAATATTATATAAATATAAAATATAGATATAATTTATATAATAGACATACGTATAAAAAATAGATATAATAGATACAGGTATAACATATAGACAAGAGATATAATAGATATATGTATGAAATATAGATATAATAGATATAATTATGAAAAATATAAATAAATTGTTATAATTGATATAGGTACAGAACATAGATATAATGTATATGGGTATGAAATATGGTCTAATAGATATAGGTATAAAATTATAGATATAATAGATATAATAGATATAGGTATAAAATATAGACATAATATATTTAATAGATCTAGGTATGAATATAGACATAATAGGATATAGGTATAAAATACAGATATATATAGATATATTAGATATAATAGTTATAGGTATAAAATATAGACATAATAGATATAATAGATATAGGTATTAAATATAGACACCATAGATATAATTGATATGGTATAAAATATAGATATAATGGATATAGGTATAAAATATAGACATAAGAGATATAATAAATATAGGTAAGAAATATAGACATAATAGATATAACCGATATAGGTATAAAATATAGACATAACAGATATAATAGATATACGTATAAAATGTAAATATTGTAGATATACTAGATATAGGTATAAAATAAATACATAATAGATATAATAGATATAGGTATAAATATAGATATAATTGATATAGTAGATACAGACATAATGGATATAATAGACATAGGTATAATATATACACATAATAGATATAATAGATAAAGTTATAAAATATAGATATATTAGATATAATTGATATAGGTATAAAATAGAGACATAAGAGATAGATATAGGTATCAAATAGAGACATAATAGATATAGGTATAAAATACAGACATAATAGATATAATACATATATGTATAAAATATATACATAATAGATATAATAGATACAGGTATGAAAAGTAGACATAATAGATATATAGATATAGGTATAAAATATAGACATAATAGATATAAGTATACAATATAGACGTAATAGGTATAATAGATATAGGTATAAAATATAGACATAACAGATATAATAGATATAGTATAAAATATAGACATAATAGATATAATAGAGAGAGGTATAAAATATAGACAAAATAGTATAATAGATATAGGTATAAAATATAGACATAATACCTGTAATACAGTTACAAAATATAGATATAATTAGATATAGGTATAAAATATAGATATAATAGATAATAGATATATATGTCTAAAAAATAGATATAATAGATACAGGTACAATTATAGACAATATATATAATAGATATAGATATAAAATATAGATATAATAGATTTAATTATAAAATATAAATATAATAGATATAATACATATAGGTAAAAAATATACATATAATGGATATACGTATAAAATATGGCTATAACAGATATAGGTATAAATGTAGATATAATAGATATAATAGTTATAGGCCTAAAATATAGACATAATAGGTATGATTGATATATGTATAAAATATAGATGTAATAGATAAAATGGATATAGGTATCAAATATAGATATAATAGGTACATGTATAAAATATAGATATAGTGGATATAATAGATATAGGCATAAAATATAGACATAATAGGTACAATAGATATAGGTGTAAAATTTAGACATAAGAGGTATAATAGATATAGGTATAAAAATATAGACATAATAGATATAATAGATAGAGGTATAAAATATAGAAATAATAGATATCGGTATAAAATATAAACATAATAGATATAATAGATATAGGTATAAAATATAAACATAAGAGATATAATAAATATAGGCATAAAATGTAGACATAATAAATATAATCGATACAGGTATAAAATATAGACATAAAAGATATAACAAATATAGCTATAAAGTAGAGACATAATAGATTTGATAGATATAGGTATAAAATATAGACATAATAGATATAATAGACATAGGTATACAATATAGACATAATAGACATATTAGATATAGGTAGAAGTATAGACATAATAGATATACTAGATATAGGTAAATAATGTATATATAATAGATATAATAGATATAGGTATAAAATATAGACATAATAGATATAGATATAGGTATAAAATATAGATATAATAGATATAATAGATACATATGTAAAAAATAGATAAAATAGATACAGATATAAAATATAGACTATAGATATAATAAATATAGGTAAAAATATAGATATATAGATATAATTATAAAATATAAATATAATATATATAATAGATATAGGTATAAAATATAGATATAATAGATATAGGTATAAAATATAGTTATAATAGATGTAGATATGAAATATAGATATAGTAGATATAATAGAATTACTTACAAAACATAGACATAATAGATATAATAGATATAGGTATGAATATAAAAATAGATATAATGGATATAGTATCAAATATAGATATAATAGATAGGTAAAAAATAGGATAACAAGATAATCGATAAGGTATAAAATATAGACATATAGTATAGGTAAAATATAAATAATAGATATAATAGATATCGTATAAATATAGACATAATACATACAAAAGATATAGGTATAATATAAACATAATAGATACAATAGATATAGGTATAAAATATAGACATAATAGATATAATAGTATAGGATAAAATATAGACATAATAGAAAGATACAGTTATAAAATATAACATAACTAGATATGATATAGGTAAAAATATGACATAATAGAATAATAGCTATAGGTAAAAATTAGACATAATACATATAATATATAGGTATAAAATATAGACATAATAGATATAGGTACAAAATATAGACATATGTTATAATAGATATAGGTATGAATATAGACATATATAATAGATATAGGTATAAAA
>NW_022142877.1:0-539 GCF_007565055.1 Rhinopithecus roxellana | reverse complement strand
TCCATGAACATAAGTGTAACTCTGTGAGATGAATTCACACAATCACCAAGAAGTTTCTAAGAAATCTTTTTCTAGGTTTCCTCTCTGGATATTCCTTTGTCACCGTCAGGTTCATTGCGCTATGAAATACAAATTGCAGATTTCCAGAAAACGTGTTAACAAACTGATCACTGAAGAGAAACGTGTAACTCTGTGATTTGCATTCACACATGGCAATGCAGTTTCTCAGAAAGCTTCTCTTTAGTTATTATGTGAGGAGAATTCCTTTTTCCCCAGCCTCAATGAGCTCCCAAATATACCTTTGCAGAATCCACGAGAACAGTGTTAGCAAACTGTTCCAAGAAGGGAAGGGTGGAACTCTGTGTGATGAAGTCACACATCAGAAAGCAATCTCTCAGAAAGTTTCTCTGTAGTGATTACGTGAGGACATTCCTTTTCCACCATGGGCCCCTATGGGCTACCAAATATCACTTTGCAGATTCCACGAAAAGAGTGTTAGCAAACTGCTTCTTGAGGCATAGCTTGTAACTCTGTGAGAT
>NW_022142876.1:0-14853 GCF_007565055.1 Rhinopithecus roxellana | reverse complement strand
CGGGGCCGCCAGCCGCCGCCACGCCACGCCCCCCCGGCGGCTGGCGGACCCCCATCGCCGGGGCGGGGGACCCGCCCCCCCGCGATCCGGGGCCGCCAGCCGCCGCCACGCCACGCCCCCCCGGCGGCTGGCGGACCCCCATCGCCGGGGGGCGGGGACCCGCCCCCCGCGATCCGGGGCCGCCAGCCGCCGCCACGCCACGTCTATATTGGAATCATATCGCAATCTTCCTCCTAGATCAATTACATTATCCCAGCTTGTGTCTACTCCCAGCAATATTGCCTGTCTATATCCCTTCTGGACGGAAATTTGAAGCAATATCATTGGGAGTGACATCTTTTGTGATGTTTTAAGTAGTAACATCCTCCCCCGGTGGATATCAACAACGATCAATTAATTATTAATATTAATAATATATTACATTTAATAATAATAATCGATATTAATGATCACATAAACTTCGTAAAAATTTATGGTGGATTAAAATGATAACGATTTGGAATGGTATTAATTATACACATGAAGATTCAATAAATATACGCATGAATGTTACTTAAATCATACAATGATGCGGGTAGAAATTTGATTAGTATTAGGCTAATAATAAGGTCTTAACTAGATTAAATTATATTACATTGCAAATCAGGTACTTAAATAATGAAAATTCAAATGGTATCCTATTATACACCATTGAGAATTATAAAATCGATCATTGATGTGTATACTCTATTATTATCGGTACAACAGGCAGTGGCCACCTACTGTGGGGCCCCAAGAGCCGCACCCACCGCCCCCCGACTGGGGCCCCATCGCCGGGGGCGGGGTCCGCCCCCCGCGATCCGGGCCGCAGCCCCGCCACCCCACGCCCCCCCGGCGGCTGGCGGACCCCCATCGCGGGGGGCGGGGGGACACGCCCCCCCGCGATCCGGGGGCCGCCACCGCCGCGCCACGCCCCCCCGGCGGCTGGCGGACCCCCATCGCCGGGGGGCGGGGGACCCGCCCCCCCGCGATCCGGGGCCGCCAGCCGCCGCCACGCCACGCCCCCCCGGCGGCTGGCGGACCCCCATCGCCGGGGGGCGGGGGACCCGCCCCCCCGCGATCCGGGGCCGCCAGCCGCCGCCACGCCACGCCCCCCCGGCGGCTGGCGGACCCCCATCGCCGGGGGGCGGGGGACCCGCCCCCCGCGATCCGGGGCCGCCAGCCGCCGCCACGCCACGCCCCCCCGGCGGCTGGCGGACCCCCATCGCCGGGGGCGGGGGACCCGCCCCCCCGCGATCCGGGGCCGCCAGCCGCCGCCACGCCACGCCCCCCGGCGGCTGGCGGACCCCCATCGCCGGGGGGCGGGGGACCCGCCCCCCCGCGATCCGGGGCCGCCAGCCGCCGCCACGCCACGCCCCCCCGGCGGCTGGCGGACCCCCATCGCCGGGGGGCGGGGGACCCGCCCCCCGCGATCCGGGGCCGCCAGCCGCCGCCACGCCACGCCCCCCCGGCGGCTGGCGGACCCCCATCGCCGGGGGGCGGGGGACCCGCCCCCCCGCGATCCGGGGCCGCCAGCCGCCGCCACGCCACGCCCCCCCGGCGGCTGGCGGACCCCCATCGCCGGGGGGCGGGGGACCCGCCCCCCCGCGATCCGGGGCCGCCAGCCGCCGCCACGCCACGCCCCCCCGGCGGCTGGCGGACCCCCATCGCCGGGGGGCGGGGGACCCGCCCCCCCGCGATCCGGGGCCGCCAGCCGCCGCCACGCCACGCCCCCCCGGCGGCTGGCGGACCCCCATCGCCGGGGGGCGGGGGACCCGCCCCCCCGCGATCCGGGGCCGCCAGCCGCCGCCACGCCACGCCCCCCCCGCGGCTGGCGGACCCCCATCGCCGGGGGGCGGGGGACCCGCCCCCCCGCGATCCGGGGCCGCCAGCCGCCGCCACGCCACGCCCCCCCGGCGGCTGGCGGACCCCCATCGCCGGGGGGCGGGGGACCCGCCCCCCCGCGATCCGGGGCCGCCAGCCGCCGCCACGCCACGCCCCCCCGGCGGCTGGCGGACCCCCATCGCCGGGGGGCGGGGGACCCGCCCCCCCGCGATCCGGGGCCGCCAGCCGCCGCCACGCCACGCCCCCCCGGCGGCTGGCGGACCCCCATCGCCGGGGGGCGGGGGACCCGCCCCCCCGCGATCCGGGGCCGCCAGCCGCCGCCACGCCACGCCCCCCCGGCGGCTGGCGGACCCCCATCGCCGGGGGCGGGGGACCCGCCCCCCCGCGATCCGGGGCCGCCAGCCGCCGCCACGCCACGCCCCCCCCGGCGGCTGGCGGACCCCCATCGCCGGGGGGCGGGGACCCGCCCCCCCGCGATCCGGGGCCGCCAGCCGCCGCCACGCCACGCCCCCCCGGCGGCTGGCGGACCCCCATCGCCGGGGGGCGGGGGACCCGCCCCCCCCGCGATCCGGGGCCGCCAGCCGCCGCCACGCCACGCCCCCCCGGCGGCTGGCGGACCCCATCGCCGGGGGGCGGGGGACCCGCCCCCCCGCGATCCGGGGCCGCCAGCCGCCGCCACGCCACGCCCCCCCGGCGGCTGGCGGACCCCCATCGCCGGGGGGCGGGGGACCCGCCCCCCCGCGATCCGGGGCCGCCAGCCGCCGCCACGCCACGCCCCCCCGGCGGCTGGCGGACCCCCATCGCCGGGGGCGGGGACCCGCCCCCCCGCGATCCGGGGCCGCCAGCCGCCGCCAACGCCACGCCCCCCCGGCGGCTGGCGGACCCCCATCGCCGGGGGGCGGGGGACCCGCCCCCCGCTATCCGGGGCCGCCAGCCGCCGCCACGCCACGCCCCCCCGGCGCTTGGCGGACCCCCATCGCCGGGGGGGCGGGGGACCCGCCCCCCCGCGATCCGGGGCCGCCAGCCTCCGCCACGGCGACACCCCCCACCGGCGGCTGGCGGACCCCCGTCTGCCGGGGGGCGGGGACCCGCCCCCCGGCGATCCTGGGGCCTGCCAGCCGCCGCCACGCCACGCCCCCCCGGCGGCTGGCGGACCCCCCATCGCCGGGCGGGGACCCGCCCCCCCGCGATCCGGGCCGCCAGCCGCCGCCGCGCCACGTCTATATTGGGAATCATATCGCAATCTCCTCCTACAGATCAATTACATTATCCCACTGGGTGTCTACTCCCAGCAATATTGCCTGTCTATATCCCTTCTTGGACGGAATTTGAAGCAATATCATTGGGTGAGTGTACATCTTTTGTGATGTTTTAAGTAGTAAACATCCTCCCCCCTGGTGGATATCAACAACGATCAATAATTATTAATATTAATAAATATATTACATATTAATACTAATAATCGATATTAATGATCACAATAAACTTCGTAAAATTTATGGTGGATTAAAATGAAAAGATTTGGAATGCTAATTAATATTAATATCAAAAATAAATTTTCAAAGAATGATATCCGGCATGAATGTTACTTAAATCAATAAAAAGTGATGCGGATAAAAATTCCGATTAGTATTAGGAACTAATAATATTGTTCATTAACATGAATATTAATAATTAATAGTAAGATTGCATAATCAGGTACTTAAAATAATGAAATTAAAATGGTATCCTATTATTAGTACCTTGAGAAATATGAAAATCGATCATTGGGTGTAATAACTTATTATTACCGGAAATACCACAGGCAGTGTACACCTATTTGTGGGCCCCAAAACGCCGCCACTTACGGCCCCCACGACTGGGGCCTCCATCGCAGGGGGCGGGGGACCCGCCCCCCCGGGATCCGGGGCCGCCAGCCGCCGCCACGCCACCCCCCGCCGGCGGCCGGCGGACCCCCATCGCCGGGGGGCGGGGGACCCGCCCCCCCGCGATCCGGGGCCGCCAGCCGCCGCCACGCCACGCCCCCCGGCGGCTGGCGGACCCCCATCGCCGGGGGGCGGGGGACCCGCCCCCCCGCGATCCGGGGGCCGCCCCGCCGCCACGCCACGCCCCCCCGGCGGCTGGCGGACCCCCATCGCGGGGCGGGGGACCCCCCCCCCGCGATCCGGGCCGCCAGCCGCCGCCACGCCACGCCCCCCCGGCGGCTGGCGGACCCCATCGCCGGGGGGCGGGACCCGCCCCCCCGCGATCCGGGGCCGCC
Organism: Rhinopithecus roxellana; assembly: GCF_007565055.1. Lineage (NCBI taxonomy): Eukaryota > Metazoa > Chordata > Mammalia > Primates > Cercopithecidae > Rhinopithecus > Rhinopithecus roxellana. Next base: position 10,730 of record NW_022142876.1, on the reverse strand, counting down.
AGCCGCCGCCACGCCACGCCCCCCCGGCGGCTGGCGGACCCCCATCGCCGGGGGGCGGGGGACCCGCCCCCCCGCGATCCGGGGCCGCCAGCCGCCGCCACGCCACGCCCCCCCGGCGGCTGGCGGACCCCCATCGCCGGGGGGCGGGGACCCGCCCCCCCGCGATCCGGGGCCGCCAGCCGCCGCCACGCCACGCCCCCCCCGGCGGCTGGCGGACCCCCATCGCCGGGGGGCGGGGGACCCACCCCCCCGCGATCCGGGGCCCCCAGCCGCCTCCACGCCACGCCCCCCCGGCTGGCGGACCCCCATCGCCGGGGGGCGGGGGACCCGCCCCCCCGCGATCCGGGCCGCCACCGCCGCCACACGCCGCCCCCCCGGCGGCTGGCGGACCCCCATCGCCGGGGGGCGGGGACCCGCCCCCCCCGATCCGGGCCGCCAGCCGCGCCACGCCACGTCTATATTGGGAATCATATCGCAATCTTCCTCCTACAGATCAATTACATTATCCAGCTGTGTGTCTACTCCCAGCAATATTGCCTGTCTATATCCCCTTCTTGGACGAAATTTGAAGCAATATCATTGGGTGAGTGTACATCTTTGTGATGTTTTAAGTAGTAACATCCTCCCCCTGGTGGATATCAACAACGATCATTAATTTTAATATAATAAATATATTACATATTAATACTAATAAATCGATATTAATGATCACAATAAACTTCGTAAAAATTTATGGTGGATTAAAATGATAAAGATTTGGAATGCTAATTAATATTAATATCAAAAATAAATTTTCAAAGAATGATATCCGGCATGAATGTTACTTAAATCAATAAAAAGTGATGCGGATAAGAAAATTCCGATATAGTTAGGAACTAATAATATTGTTCATTAACATGAATATTAATAATTAATAGTAAGATTGCATAATCAGGTACTTAAATAATGAAAATTAAAATGGTATCTATTATTAGTACCGTTGAGAAATATGAAAATCGTCATTGGTGTGTAATAACTATATTATACCGGAAATACCACAGGCAGTGTACACAGGCCCGGGATCCGGGGCCCCAGCCGCCCCACGCCACGCCACCCCCGCCGGCGGCTGGCGGACCCCCATCGCCGGGGGGCGGGGGCCCGCCCCCCCGCGATCCGGGGCCGCCAGCCGCCGCCACGCCACGCCCCCCCGGCTCTGGCGGACCCCCATCGCCGGGGGGCGGGGGACACGCCCCCCCCGATCCGGGGCCGCCAGCCGCCGCCACGCCACCCCCCCGCCGGCTGGCGGACCCCCATCGCCGGGCGGGGGACCCGCCCCCGCGATCCGGGCCGCCAGCCGCCGCCACGCCACCCCCCCCGGCGGCTGGCGGACCCCATCGCCGGGGGCGGGGGACCCGCCCCCCCGCGATCCGGGGCCCCGCCAGCCGCCGCCACGCCACCCCCGGCGGCTGGCGGACCCCCATCGCCGGGGGGCGGGGGACCCGCCCCCCCGCGATCCGGGGCCGCCAGCCGCCGCCACGCCACCCCCCGCCGGCGGCTGGCGGACCCCATCGCCGGGGGGCGGGGGACCCGCCCCCCCGCGATCCGGGCCGCCAGCCGCCGCCACGCCACGCCCCCCCGGCGGCTGGCGGACCCCATCGCCGGGGGGCGGGGGACCCGCCCCCCCGCGATCCGGGCCGCCAGCCGCCGCCACGCCACGCCCCCCCGGCGGCTGGCGGACCCCCATCGCCGGGGGGCGGGGGACCCGCCCCCCCGCGATCCGGGGCCAGCCGCCGCCGCCACGCCACGCCCCCCCGGCGGCTGGCGGACCCCCATCGCCGGGGGCGGGGGACCCGCCCCCCCGCGATCCGGGGCCGCCAGCCGCGACCACGCCACCCCCCCGCCGGCGGCTGGCGACCCCCATCGCCGGGGGGCGGGGGACCCGCCCCCCCGCGATCCGGTGCCGCCAGCCGCCGCCGAACTCACGCCCACCCCTGCGGCTGGCGGACCCCCATCGCCGGGGGGCGGGGGACCCGCCCCCCCGCGATCCGGGGCCGCCAGCCGGCCGCCACGCCCACGCCCCCCCGGCGGTCTGGCGGACCCCCATCGCCGGGGGGCGGGGGACCCGCCCCCCCGCGATCCGGGGCCGCCATCCGCCGCCACGCCACGCCCCCCCGGCGGCTGGCGGACCCCATCCGCGGGGGGCGGGGGACCCGCCCCCCCCGCGATCCGGGCCGCCAGCCGCCGCCACGCCCACGCCCCCGCCTGCGGCTGGCGGACCCCCATCGCCGGGTGGCGGGGGACCCGCCCCCCCGCGATCCGGGGCCGCCAGCCGCCGCCACGCCACGCCCCCCCCGGCGGCTGGCGGACCCCCCATCGCCGGGGGGCGGGGGACCCGCCCCCCCGCGATCCGGGGCCGCCAGCCGCCGCCACGCCAACGCCCCCCCGGCGGCTGGCGGACCCCCATCGCCGGGGGGCGGGGGACCCGCCCCCCCGCGATCCGGGGCCGCCAGCCGCCGCCACGCCACGCCCCCCCGGCTGCTGGCGGACCCCCATCGCCGGGGGCGGGGGACCGCCCCCCCGCGATCGGGGCCGCCAGCCGCCGCCACGCCACGCCCCCCCGGCGGCTGGCGGACCCCCATCGCCGGGGGGCGGGAACCCGCCCCCCCGCGATCCCGGGGCCGCCAGCCGCCGCACACGCCCAACGCCCCACGGCGGCCTGTGCGGACCCCCATCGCCGGGGGGCGGGGGCCACGCCCCCCCCGCGAATCCGGGGGCCGCCAGCCGCCGCCACGCCCACGCCCCCCCGGGCGCTGGCGACCCCCATCGCCGGGGGGCGTGGGAACCCGCCCCCCGCGCTCCGGGGCCGCCAGCCGCCGCCACGCCACGTCACCCCCGGCGGCTGGCGGACCCCATCGCCGGGGGGCGGGGGACCCGCCCCCCCGCGATCCGGGTCGCCAGCCGCCGCCACGCCACGCCCCCCCCGGCGGCTGGCGGACCCCCATCGCCGGGGGGCGGGGGACCCGCCCCCCGCGATCCGGGGCACGCCAGCCGCCGCCACGCCCACGCCCCCCCAGGCGGCTGGCGGACCCCCATCGCCGGGGGGCGGGGGACCCGCCCCCCCGCGATCCGGGGCCGCCAGCCGCCGCCACGCCACGCCCCCCCGGCGGCTGGCGGACCCCCATCGCCGGGGGCGGGGGACCGCCCCCCCGCGATCCGGGGCCGCCAGCGCCCACGCCACGTCTATATTGGGAATCATATCGCAATCTTCCTCCTACAATCAATTACATTATCCCAGCTGTGTGTCTACTCCCAGCAATATTGCCTGTCTATATCCCTTCTTGGACGGAAATTTGAAGCAATATCATTGGGTGAGTGTACATCTTTTGTGATGTTTTAAGTAGTAACATCCTCCCCCTGGTGGATATCAACAACGATCAATTAATATTAATATTAATAAATATATTAATATTAATACTAATAATCGATATTAATGATCACAATAAACTTCGTAAAAATTTATGGTGGATTAAAATGATAAGATTTGGAATGGTAATTAATATATATCAAAAATAATTTTCAAAGATATACCGCCTGAATGTTACTTAAATCAATAAAGTGATGCGGGTAAGAAAATGATTAGTATTAGGACTAATAATATTGTTCATTAACATGAATATTAATAATTAATAGTAAGATTGCATAATCAGGTACTTAAAATAATGAAAATTAAAATGGTATCCTATTATTAGTACCATTGAGAATATGAAAATCGATCATTGATGTGTAATAACTATATTATTACCGGAAACCACAGGCAGTGTACACCTACTTTGTGGGCCCCAAACGCCGCCACATACGGCCCCCACGACTGGGGCCTCCATCGCCGGGGGCGGGGACCCGCCCCCCCGATCCGGGGCCGCCAGCCGCCGCCACGCCACCCCCCCCGGCGGCTGGCGGACCCCCATCGCCGGGGGGCGGGGGACCCGCCCCCCCGATCCGGGGCCGCCAGCCGCCGCCACGCCACGCCCCCCCGGCGGCTGGCGGACCCCCATCGCCGGGGGGCGGGGGACCCGCCCCCCCGCGATCCGGGGCCGCCAGCCGCCGCCACGCCACCCCCCCCGGCGGCTGGCGGACCCCCATCGCCGGGGGGCGGGGGACCCGCCCCCCCGCGATCCGGGGCCGCCAGCCGCCGCCACGCCACGCCCCCCCGGCGGCTGGCGGACCCCCATCGCCGGGGGGCGGGGGACCCGCCCCCCCGCGATCCGGGGCCGCCAGCCGCCGCCACGCCACGCCCCCCCGGCGGCTGGCGGACCCCCATCGCCGGGGGGCGGGGGACCCGCCCCCCCGCGATCCGGGGCCGCCAGCCGCCGCCACGCCACGCCCCCCCGGCGGCTGGCGGACCCCCATCGCCGGGGGGCGGGGGACCCGCCCCCCCGCGATCCGGGGCCGCCAGCCGCCGCCACGCCACGCCCCCCCGGCGGCTGGCGGACCCCCATCGCCGGGGGGCGGGGGACCCGCCCCCCCGCGATCCGGGGCCGCCAGCCGCCGCCACGCCACGCCCCCCCGGCGGCTGGCGGACCCCCATCGCCGGGGGGCGGGGGACCCGCCCCCCCGCGATCCGGGGCCGCCAGCCGCCGCCACGCCACGCCCCCCCGGCGGCTGGCGGACCCCCATCGCCGGGGGGCGGGGGACCCGCCCCCCCGCGATCCGGGGCCGCCAGCCGCCGCCACGCCACGCCCCCCCGGCGGCTGGCGGACCCCCATCGCCGGGGGCGGGGGACCCGCCCCCCCCGCGATCCGGGGCCGCCAGCCGCCGCCACGCCACGCCCCCCCGGCGGCTGGCGGACCCCCATCGCCGGGGGGCGGGGACCCGCCCCCCCCGCGATCCGGGGCCGCCAGCCGCCGCCCACGCCACGCCCCCCCGGCGGCTGGCGGACCCCCATCGCCGGGGGGCGGGGGACCCGCCCCCCCGCGATCCGGGGCCGCCAGCCGCCGCCACGCCACGCCCCCCCGGCGGCTGGCGGACCCCCATCGCCGGGGGGCGGGGGACCCGCCCCCCCGCGATCCGGGGCCGCCAGCCGCCGCCACGCCACGCCCCCCCGGCGGCTGGCGGACCCCCATCGCCGGGGGGCGGGGGACCCGCCCCCCCGCGATCCGGGGCCGCCAGCCGCCGCCACGCCACGCCCCCCCGGCGGCTGGCGGACCCCCATCGCCGGGGGGCGGGGGACCCGCCCCCCCGCGATCCGGGGCCGCCAGCCGCCGCCACGCCACGCCCCCCCGGCGGCTGGCGGACCCCCATCGCCGGGGGGCGGGGGACCCGCCCCCCCGCGATCCGGGGCCGCCAGCCGCCGCCACGCCACGCCCCCCCGGCGGCTGGCGGACCCCCATCGCCGGGGGGCGGGGGACCCGCCCCCCCGCGATCCGGGGCCGCCAGCCGCCGCCACGCCACGCCCCCCCGGCGGCTGGCGGACCCCCATCGCCGGGGGGCGGGGGACCCGCCCCCCCGCGATCCGGGGCCGCCAGCCGCCGCCACGCCACGCCCCCCCGGCGGCTGGCGGACCCCCATCGCCGGGGGGCGGGGGACCCGCCCCCCCGCGATCCGGGGCCGCCAGCCGCCGCCACGCCACGCCCCCCCGGCGGCTGGCGGACCCCCATCGCCGGGGGGCGGGGGACCCGCCCCCCCGCGATCCGGGGCCGCCAGCCGCCGCCACGCCACGCCCCCCCGGCGGCTGGCGGACCCCCATCGCCGGGGGGCGGGGGACCCGCCCCCCCGCGATCCGGGGCCGCCAGCCGCCGCCACGCCACGCCCCCCCGGCGGCTGGCGGACCCCCATCGCCGGGGGGCGGGGGACCCGCCCCCCCGCGATCCGGGGCCGCCAGCCGCCGCCACGCCACGCCCCCCCGGCGGCTGGCGGACCCCCATCGCCGGGGGGCGGGGGACCCGCCCCCCCCGCGATCCGGGGCCGCCAGCCGCCGCCACGCCACGCCCCCCCGGCGGCTGGCGGACCCCCATCGCCGGGGGGCGGGGGACCCGCCCCCCCGCGATCCGGGGCCGCCAGCCGCCGCCACGCCACGCCCCCCCGGCGGCTGGCGGACCCCCATCGCCGGGGGGCGGGGGACCCGCCCCCCCGCGATCCGGGGCCGCCAGCCGCCGCCACGCCACGCCCCCCCGGCGGCTGGCGGACCCCCATCGCCGGGGGCGGGGGGACCCGCCCCCCCGCGATCCGGGGCCGCCAGCCGCCGCCACGCCACGCCCCCCCGGCGGCTGGCGGACCCCCATCGCCGGGGGCGGGGGACCCGCCCCCCCGCGATCCGGGGCCGCCAGCCGCCGCCACGCCACGCCCCCCCGGCGGCTGGCGGACCCCCATCGCCGGGGGGCGGGGGACCCGCCCCCCGCGATCCGGGGCCGCCAGCCGCCGCCACGCCACGCCCCCCCGGCGGCTGGCGGACCCCCATCGCCGGGGGGCGGGGGACCCGCCCCCCCGCGATCCGGGGCCGCCAGCCGCCGCCACGCCACGCCCCCCCGGCGGCTGGCGGACCCCCATCGCCGGGGGGCGGGGGACCCGCCCCCCCGCGATCCGGGGCCGCCAGCCGCCGCCACGCCACGCCCCCCCGGCGGCTGGCGGACCCCCATCGCCGGGGGGCGGGGGACCCGCCCCCCCGCGATCCGGGGCCGCCAGCCGCCGCCACGCCACGCCCCCCCCGGCGGCTGGCGGACCCCCATCGCCGGGGGGCGGGGGACCCGCCCCCCCGCGATCCGGGCCGCCAGCCGCCGCCACGCCACGCCCCCCCCGGCGGCTGGCGGACCCCCATCGCCGGGGGGCGGGGGACCCCGCCCCCCCGCGATCCGGGGCCGCCAGCCGCCGCCACGCCACGCCCCCCCGGCGGCTGGCGGACCCCCATCGCCCGGGGGGGCGGGGACCCGCCCCCCGCGATCCGGGGCCGCCAGCCGCCGCCCGCCACGCCCCCCGGCGGCTGGCGGACCCCCATCGGCCGGGGGGCGGGGGACCCGCCCCCCCCGCGATCCGGGGCCGCCAGCCGCCGCCACGCCACGCCCCCCCGGCGGCTGGCGGACCCCCATCGCCGGGGGCGGGGGACCCGCCCCCCCGCTATCCGGGGCCGCCAGCCGCCGCCACGCCACGCCCCCCCGGCGGCTGGCGGACCCCCATCGCCGGGGGGCGGGGGACCCGCCCCCCCGCGATCCGGGGCCGCCAGCCGCCGCCACGCCACGCCACCCCCGGCGGCTGGCGGACCCCCCATCGCCGGGGGGCGGGGGACCCGCCCCCCCGCTATCCGGGGCCGCCAGCCCGCCGCCACGCCACGCCCCCCCGGCGGCTGGCGGACCCCCATCGCCGGGGGGCGGGGACCCGCCCCCCCGCGATCCGGGGCCGCCAGCCGCCGCCACGCCACGCCCCCCCGGCGGCTGGCGGACCCCCATCGCCGGGGGGCGCTGCGGACCCCCATCGCGGGGGGCGGGGGACCCGCCCCCCCGCGATCCGGGGCCGCCAGCCGCCGCCACGCCACGCCCCCCCGGCGGCTGGCGGACCCCCATCGCCGGGGTGCGGGGACCCGACCCCCCGCGATCCGGGGCCGCCAGCCGCCGCCACGCCACGCCCCCCCGTCTGGCTGGCGGGACCCCCATCGCCGGGGGGCGGGGGACCCGCCCCCCCCCGCGATCCGGGGCCGCCTCCGCCGCCAGCAAGCCACGCCCCCCCCCGGCGGCTTGGCGGACCCCATCATCGCGGGGGGCGGGGAAACCGCCCCCCGCGATCCTGGGCCGCCAGCGCCGCCACGCCACGCCCCCCCGGCGGCTGGCGGACCCCCATCGGCCGGGGGAGGGGGACCCGCCCCCCGCGGATCCGGGGCCGCCAGCCCGCCGCCACGCTCACAGCCCCCCCGGCGGCTGGCGGACCCCCATCGCCGTGGGGGCGGGGACCCGCCCCCCCGCGATCCGGGGCCGCCAGCCGCCGCCACGCCACGCCCCACGGGCGGGCTGGCGGACCCCCATCGCCGGGGGGCGGGGGACCCGCCCCCCCGCGATCCGGGGCCGCCAGCCGCCGCCACGCCACGTCATATTGGGAATCATATCGCAATCTTCCTCCTAAGATCAATTACATTATCCCAGCTGTGTGTCTACTCCCAGCAATATTGCCTGTCTATATTCCCTTCTTGGACGGAAATTTGAAGCAATATCATTGGGTGAGTGTACATCTTTTGTGATGTGTTTAAGTAGTAGTAACATCCTCCCCCTGGTGGATATCAACAACGATCATAATTATTATATTAATAAATATAATATTAATACTAATAATCGATATTAATGATCACAATAAACTTCGTAAAAATTTATGGTGGATTAAAATGTAAAGATTTGGAATGCTAATTAATATTAATATCAAAAATTAATTTCAAGAATGATATCCGGCATGAATGTTACTTAAATCATAAAAAAGTGATGCGGATAAGAAATTCCGATTAGTATTAGGACTAATAATATTGTTCATTAACATGAATATTAATAATTAATAGTAAGATTGCATAATCAGGTACTTAAAAATAATGAAAAATTAAAATGGTATCCTATTATTAGTACCATTGAGAAATATGAAAATCGATCATTGTTGTGTAATAACTATATATTACCGGAAATACCACAGGCAGTGTACACCATGTGGGCCCACGCCGCCACAACCCCCACACGAGCTGGCGGCCATCGCCGGGGGCGGGGGACCCGCCCCCCCGCGATCCGGGGCCGCCAGCCGGCCGCCACGCCCCCCCGGCGGCTGGCGGACCCCATCGCCGGGGGGCGGGGGACCCGCCCCCCCGCGATCCGGGGCCGCCAGCCGCCGCCACGCCACCCCCCCGGCGGCTGGCGGACCCCCATCGCCGGGGGGCGGGGGACCCGCCCCCCCGCGATCCGGGGCCGCCAGCCGCCGCCACGCCACCCCCCGCCGGCGGCTGGCGGACCCCCATCGCCGGGGGGCGGGGGACCCGCCCCCCCGCGATCCGGGGCCGCCAGCCGCCGCCCGCCACCCCCCGGCGGCTGGCGGACCCCCATCGCCGGGGGCGGGGGACCCCCCCCCCGCGATCCGGGGCCGCCAGCGCCGCCACGCCCCCGCCCCCGGCCGGCTGGCGGACCACCATCGCCGGGGGGCCGGGGGACCCGCCCCCCCGCGATACGGGGCGCCAAGCGCCGCCACGCCACGCCCCCCCCCCCGGCGGCTGGCGGACCCCCATCGCCGGGGGGCGGGGGACCCGCCCCCCCCGCTATCCGGGGCCGCCAGCCGCCGCCACGCCACGCCCCCCGGCGGCTGGCGGACCCCCATCGCCGGGGGGCGGGGGGACCCGCCCCCCCGCGATCCGGGGCCGCAGCCGCCGCCACGCCACGCCCCCCCGGCGGCTGGCGGACCCCCATTCGCCGTGGGGGGCGGGGGACCCGCCCCCCCGCGATCCGGGGCCGCCAGCCGCCGCCACGCCACGCCCCCCCGGAGGCTGGCGGACCCCCATCGCCGGGGCGGGGGGACCAGCCCCCCCCCGCGATCCGGGCCGCCAGCCGCCCCGCCACGCCACGCCCCCCGGCGGCTGGCGGACCCCCATCGCCGGGGGGCGGGGGACCCCCGCCCCCCCCCGCGATCCGGGGGCCGCCAGCCCGCCCGCCACGGCCACACGCCCCCCCCGGCGGCTTGGCGGACCCCCCATCGCCGGGGGGCGGGGGACCCGCCCCCCGCGATCCGTGGGCCGCCAGCCGCCGTCCGCACGCCACGCCTCCCCCCGGCGGCTGGCGGACCCCCATCGCCGGGGGGGCGGGGGACCCGCCCCCCGCGATCCGGGGCCGCCAGCCGCCGCCACGCCACGCCCCCCCCGGCGGGCTGGCGGACACCCATCGCCGGGGGGCGGGGGACCCGCCCCCCCGCGATCCGGGGCCGCCAGCCGCCGCCACGCCACGCCCCCCCGCGCGGCTGGCGGACCCCCATCGCGGGGGCGGGGAGACCCGCCCCCCCGCGATCCGGGGCCGCCCGTACCGCCGCCACGCCACGCCCCCCGGCGGCTGGGGACCCCCATCGCCGGGGGGCGGGGGACCCGCCCCCCCGCGATCCGGGGCCGCCAGCCGCCGCCACGCCACGCCCCCCGGCGGCTGGCGGACCCCCATCGCCGGGGGGGGGGGACCCGCCCCCCCGCGATCCGGGGCCGCCAGCCGCCGCCACGCCACGCCCCCCGGCGGCTGGCGGACCCCCATCGCCGGGGGGCGGGGGACCCGCCCCCCCGCGATCCGGGGCCGCCAGCCGCCGCCACGCCACGCCCCCCCCGGCGGCTGGCGGACCCCCATCGCCGGGGGGCGGGGGACCCCCCCCCCCGCGATCCGGGGCCGCCAGCCGCCGCCACGCCACGCCCCCCCGGCGGCTGGCGGACCCCCCATCGCCGGGGGGCGGGGGGACCCGCCCCCCCGCGATCCGGGGCCGCCAGCCGCCGCCACGCCACGCCACCCCCCCCGGCGGCTGGCGGACCCCCATCGCCGGGGGGCGGGGGACCCGCCCCCCCGCGATCCGGGGCCGCCAGCCGCCGCCACGCCCACGCCCCCCCGGCGGCTGGCGGACCCCCATCGCCGGGGGGCGGGGGACCCGCCCCCCGCGATCCGGGGCCGCCAGCCGCCGCCACGCCACGCCCCCCCGGCGGCTGGCGGACCCCCACATGCCGGGGGGCGGGGGACCCGCCCCCCCGCGATCCGGGGCCGCCAGCCGCCCGCCACGCCACG
>NW_022142875.1:0-15263 GCF_007565055.1 Rhinopithecus roxellana | reverse complement strand
CGCCCACCCCCGCGGCTGGCGGACCCCATCGCCGGGGGGCGGGGGACCCGCCCCCCCCGCGATCAGGGGGGGGGCGGGGGGGGGGGGGGGGCCGCCGCAGCCGCCAGCACGCCCCCCCGCCCCCCCCCGGCGGCTGGCGGACCCCATCGCCGGGGGCGGGGACCCGCCCCCCCGCGATCCGGGGCCGCAGCAGCCGCCAAGCCACGACCCCCCCCGGCGGCTGGCGGACCCCATCGCCGGGGGGCGGGGGACCCGCCCCCCCGCGATCCGGGGCCGCCAGCCGCCGCCACGCCACGCCCCCGGCGCTGGCGGACCCCCATCGCCCGGGGGAGGGGGACACCACCCCCCGCGATCCGGGCGCCAGCCGCCGCCACCCACGCCCAACGCCCCCCCCCCCACGCCCCCCCCCCCCCCGGCGGCTGGCTGACCCCCCATCGCCGGGGGGCGGGGGGACCCGCCCCCCCCCGCGATCCGGGGCCGCCAGCCGCCGCCACGCCACGCCCCCCCCGCGGCTGGCGGACCCCCATCGCGGGGGGCGAGGGACCCCCGCCCCCGCGATCCGGGGCCGCCCAGCCGCCGCCCGCACGCCCCCCGGCGGCTGGCGGGCCCCCCATCGCGGGGGGCGGCGGCGATGGAGGCTCCCAGTCGTGGGGGCCGTGTTGTGGCCATCCTCTTGGGGCCCACAGGTAGGTGGACACTGCCTGTGGTATTCTGAGTAATAATATAGTTATTACACATCAATAATCGATTTTAAATAATTCTCAATGGTACTAATAATAGGATTCCATTGTTAATTTTCATTATTTTAAGTACCATTATACAATCTTAGTATTAATTATTAATATTAGTGTTAATGAACAATATCATTTGTCCATTACTAATCATAATTTTCTTACCTGCATCACTTTGCATTGATTTAAGAAACATTCATGGCGGATATCATTATTTGAATATTCATGGTGATATTAATATTAATTCCATTCCAAATCGTTAACATTTTAATCCACCCTAACTTTTTACGAAGTTGATTGTGATCATTAATATCGATTATTAGTATAATATTTAATATATTTACTAATATTAATAATTAATTGACTGTTGCTGATATGCACCAGGGGAGGATGTTACTAACTCAAACATCAAAAAGATGTTCACTCACCCAATGATATTGCTTCAAATTTCCGTCCAAGAAAGGAATATAGACAGGCAATATTGCTGGGAGTAGACACACACCTGGGATAATGTAATTAATCTCTGGAGGAAGATTGGGATATGATTCTCAATATAGACGTGGCGTGGCGGCGGCGGCTGGCGGCCCCGGATCGCGGGGGGGCGGGTCCCCCCCCCCCGGCGATGGGGGTCCGCCAGCCGCCGGGGGGGCGTGGCGTGGCGGCGGCTGGCGGCCCCGGATCGCGGGGGGGCGGGTCCCCCGCCCCCCGGCGATGGGGGTCCGCCAGCCGCCGGGGGGGCTGGCGTGGCGGCGGCTGGCGGCCCCGATCGCGGGGGGCGGGTCCCCCCCCCCGGCGATGGGGGTCCGCCAGCCGCCGGGGTGGCGTGGCGGCGGCTGGCGGCCCCGGATCGCGGGGGGGCGGGTCCCCCGCCCCCCGGCGATGGGGGTCCGCCAGCCGCCGGGGGGGCGTGGCGTGGCCGGCTGGCGGCCCCGGATCGCGGGGGGGCGGGTCCCCCGCCCCCCGGCGATGGGGGTCCGCCAGCCGCCGGGGGGGCGTGGCGTGGCGGCGGCTGGCGGCCCCGGATCGCGGGGGGGCGGGTCCCCCGCCCCCCGGCGATGGGGGTCCGCCAGCCGCCGGGGGGCGTGGCGTGGCGGCGGCTGGCGGCCCCGGATCGCGGGGGGGCGGGTCCCCCGCCCCCCGGCGATGGGGGTCCGCCAGCCGCCGGGGGGGCGTGGCGTGGCGGCGGCTGGCGGCCCCGGATCGCGGGGGGGCGGTCCCCCGCCCCCCGATGGGGGTCCGCCAGCCGCCGGGGGGGCGTGGCGTGGCGGCGGCTGGCGGCCCCGGATCGCGGGGGGCGGGTCCCCCGCCCCCGGCGATGGGGGTCCGCCAGCCGCCGGGGGGGGCGTGGCGTGGCGGCGGCTGGCGGCCCCGGATCGCGGGGGGGCGGGTCCCCCGCCCCCCGGCGATGGGGGTCCGCCAGCCGCCGGGGGGGCGTGGCGTGGCGGCGGCTGGCGGCCCCGATCGCGGGGGGGCGGGTCCCCCGCCCCCCGCGATGGGGTCCGCCAGCCGCCGGGGGGCGTGGCGTGGCGGCGGCTGGCCCCCGGATCGCGGGGGGGGGCGGTCCCCCGCCCCCCGATGGGGGTCCGCCAGCCGCCGGGGGGGCGTGCGTGGCGGCGGCTGGCGGCCCCGGATCGCGGGGGGCGGTCCCCGCCCCCGGCGATGGGGGTCCGCCAGCCGCCGGGGGGTTGGCGTGGCCGTGGCGCCGCCCCGGATCGCGGGGGGCGGGTCCCCCCGCCCGGCGATGGAGGCTCCGTCGTGGGGCCGTGTTGTGGCATCCTCTTGGGCCCACAGGTAGGTGGACACTGCCTGTGGTATTCTGAGTAATAATATAGTTATTACACATCAATAATCGATTTTAATAATTCTCATGGTACTAATAATATACCATTGTTAATTTTCATTATTTTAAGTACCTGATTATGCAATCTTAGTATTAATTATTAATATTAGTGTTAATGAACAATATTATTTGTCCCTATACTAATCATAATTTTCTTACCTGCATCACTTTGCATTGATTTAAGAAACATTGATGGCGGATATCATTATTTGAATATTCATGGTGATATTAATATAATTACCATTCCAAATCGTTAACATTTAATCCACCCTAACTTTTTACGAAGTTGATTGTGATCATTAATATCGATTATTAGTATTAATATTTAATATATTTACTAATATAATATTAATTGATTGTTGCTGAATGCACCAGGGGGAGGATGTTACTAATTCAAACATCAAAAAAGATGTTCACTCACCCAATGATATTGCTTCAAATTTCCGTCCAAGGAAAGGAATAGACAGGCAATATTGCTGGGAGTAGACACACACCTGCGATAATGTAATTAATCTTCCGGAGGAAGATTGGGATATGATTCTCAATATAGACGTGGCGTGGCGGCGGCTGGCGGCCCCGGATCGCGGGGGGGCGGGTCCCCCGCCCCCCGGCGATGGGGGTCCGCCAGCCGCCGGGGGGGCGTGGCGTGGCGGCGGCTGGCGGCCCCGGATCGCGGGGGGGCGGGTCCCCCCCCCCGGCGATGGGGGTCCGCCAGCCGCCGGGGGGGCGTGGCGGCGGCGGCTGGCGGCCCCGGATCGCGGGGGGGCGGGTCCCCCGCCCCCCGCGATGGGGTCCGCCAGCCGCCGGGGGGCGTGGCGTGGCCGTGGCTGCCGGCCCCGGATCGCCGGGGGCGGGTACCCCGCCGCCCGGCGATGGAGGCTCCCAGTCGTGGGGGCCGTGTTGTGGCATCCTCTTGGGGCCCACAGGTAGGTGGACACTGCCTGTGGTATTCTGAGTAATAATAGTTATTACACATCAATAATCGATTTTAATAATTCACAATGGTACTAATAATAGGATACCATTGTTAATTTTCATTATTTTAAGTACCTGATTATGCAATCTTAGTATTAATTATTATTAGTGTTAATGAACAATATTATTTGTCCCTATTACTAATCATAATTTTCTTACCTGCATCACTTTGCATTGATTTAAGAAACATTCATGGCGGATATCATTATTTGAATATTCATGGTGATATTAATATTAATTACCATTCCAAATCGTTAACATTTTAATCCACCCTAACTTTTTACAAAGTTGATTGTGATCATTAATATCGATTATTAGTATTAATATTTAATATATTTACTAATATTAATAATTAATTGATTGTTGCTGATATGCACCAGGGGGAGGATGTTACTACTCAAACATCAAAAAGATGTTCACTCACCCAATGATATTGCTTCAAATTTCCGTCCAAGAAAGGAATATAGACAGGCAATATTGCTGGGAGTAGACACACACCTGGGATATGTAATTAATCTTCCGGAGGAAGATTGGGATATGATTCTCAATATAGACGTGGCGTGGCGGCGGCTGGCGGCCCCGGATCGCGGGGGGCGGGTCCCCCGCCCCCCGGCGATGGGGGTCCGCCAGCCGCCGGGGGGCGTGGCGTGGCGGCGGCTGGCGGCCCCGGATCGCGGGGGGGCGGGTCCCCGCCCCCGGCGATGGGGGTCCGCCAGCCGCCGGGGGGGCGTGGCGTGGCGGCTGGCGGCCCCGGATCGCGGGGGGGGCGGGTCCCCCGCCCCCCGGCGATGGGGGTCCGCCAGCCGCCGGGGGGTGTGGTGGCGGCGGCTGGCGGCCCCGGATCGCGGGGGGGGCGGGTCCCCCGCCCCCCGGCGATGGCGGTCCGCCAGCCGCCGGCGGGGGGTGGTGTGGCGGCGGCTGGCGGCCCCGGATCACGGGGGGGCGGGTCCCCCGCCCCACGGCGATGGGGGTCCGCCAGCCGCCGGCGGGGGGTGGCGTGGCCGTGGCTGCCGGCCCCGGATCGCCGGGGGGCGGGTACCCCGCCGCCCGGCGATGGAGGCTCCCAGTCGTGGGGGCCGTGTTGTGGCATCCTCTTGGGGCCCACAGGTAGGTGGACACTGCCTGTGGTATTCTGAGTAATAATATAGTTATTACACATCAATAATCGATTTTAATAATTCTCATTGGTACTAATAATAGGATACCATTGTTAATTTTCCTTATTTTAAGTACCTGATTATGCAATCTTAGTATTAATTATTAATATTAGTGTTAATGAACAATATTATTTGTCCCTATTACTAATCATAATTTTCTTACCTGCATCATTTTGCATTGATTTAAGAAACATTGATGGCGGATATCATTATTTGAATATTCATGGTGATATTAATATTAATTACCATTCCAAATCGTTAATATTTAATCCACCCTAACTTTTTACGAAGTTGATTGTGATCATTAATATCGATTATTAGTATTAATATTTAATATATTTACTAATATTAATAATTAATTGATTGTTGCTGAAATGCACCAGGGGGAGGATGTTACTAATTCAAACATCAAAAAAGATGTTCACTCACCCAATGATATTGCTTCAAATTTCCGTCCAAGAAAGGAATATAGACAGGCAATATTGCTGGGAGTAGACACACACCTGCGATAATGTAATTAATCTTCCGGAGGAAGATTGGGATATGATTCTCAATATAGACGTTGCGTGGCGGCGGCTGGCGGCCCCGGATCGCGGGGGGGCGGGTCCCCCTCCCCCCGGCGATGGGGGTCCGCCAGCCGCCGGGGGGGCGTGGCGTGGGGGCGGCTGGCCGCCCCGGATCGCGGGGGGGCGGGTCCCACGCCCCCCGGCGATGGGGGTCCGCCAGCCGCCGGGGGGGCGTGGCGTGGCGGCGGCTGGCGGCCCCGGATCGCGGGGGGGCGGGGGATGGCGGCGGCTGGCGGCCCCGGATCCCGGGGGGGCGGGAACCCCGCCGCACGGCGATGGAGGCTCCCAGTCGTGGGGGCCGTGTTGTGGCATCCTCTTGGGGCCCACAGGTAGGTGGACACTGCCTGTGGTATTCTGAGTAATAATATAGTTATTACACATCAATAATCGATTTAATAATTCTCAATGGTACTAATAATAGGATTCCATTGTTAATTTTCATTATTTTAAGTACCTGATTATACAATCTTAGTATTAATTATTAATATTAGTGTTAATGAACAATATCATTTGTCCCTATTACTAATCATAATTTTCTTACCTGCATCACTTTGCATTGATTTAAGAAACATTCATGGCGGATATCATTATTTGAATATTCATGGTGATATTAATATTAATTACCATTCCAAATCGTTAACATTTTAATCCACCCTAACTTTTTACGAAGTTGATTGTGATCATTAATATCGATTATTAGTATTAATATTTAATATATTTACTAATATTAATAATTAATTGACTGTTGCTGATATGCACCAGGGGGAGGATGTTACTAACTCAAACATCAAAAAAGATGTTCACTCACCCAATGATATTGCTTCAAATTTCCGTCCAAGAAAGGAATATAGACAGGCAATATTGCTGGGAGTAGACACACACCTGGGATAATGTAATTAATCTTCAGGAGGAAGATTGGGATATGATTCTCAATATAGACGTGGCGTGGCGGCGGCTGGCGGCCCACGGATCGCGGGGGGGGCGGGTCCCCCGCCCCCCGGCGATGGGGGTCCGCCAGCCGCCGGGGGGGGCGTGGCGTGGCGACGGCTGGCGGCCCCGGATCGCGGGGGGGCGGGTCCCCCGCCCCCCGGCGATGGGGGTCCGCCAGCCGCCGGGGGGGCGTGGCGTGGCGGCGGCTGGCGGCCCCGGATCGCGGGGGGGCGGGTCCCCCGCCCCCCGGCGATGGGGGTCCGCCAGCCGCCGGGGGGGCGTGGCGTGGCCGTGGCTGCCGGCCCCGGATCGCGGGGGGGCGGGTACCCCGCCGCCGGCGATGGAGGCTCCCAGTCGTGGGGGCCGTGTTGTGGCATCCTCTTGGGGCCCACAGGTAGGTGGACACTGCCTGTGGTATTCTGAGTAATAATATAGTTATTACACATCAATAATCGATTTTAATAATTCTCATTGGTACTAATAGGATACCATTGTTAATTTTCATTATTTTAAGTACCTGATTATGCAATCTTAGTATTAATTATTAATATTAGTGTTAATGAACAATATTACTTGTCCCTATTACTAATCATAATTTTCTTACCTGCATCACTTTGCATTGATTTAAGAAACATTGATGGCGGATATCATTATTTGAATATTCATGGGGATATTAATATTAATTACCACTCCAAATCGTTAACATTTTAATCCACCCTAACTTTTTACGAAGTTGATTGTGATCATTAATATCGATTATTAGTATTAATATTTAATATATTTACTAATATTAATAATTAATTGATTGTTGCTGAAATGCACCAGGGGGAGGATGTTACTAATTCAAACATCAAAAAAGATGTTCACTCACCCAATGATATTGCTTCAAATTTCCGTCCAAGAAAGGAATATAGACAGGCAATATTGCTGGGAGTAGACACACACCTGCGATAATGTAATTAATCTTCCGGAGGAAGATTGGGATATGATTCTCAATATAGACGTGGCGTGGCGGCGGCTGGCGGCCCCGGATCGCGGGGGGGCGGGTCCCCGCCCCCCGGCGATGGGGGTCCGCCAGCCGCCGGGGGGGGCGTGGCGTGGCGGCGGCTGGCGGTCCCGGATCGCGGGGGGGCGGGGGATGGCGGCGGCTGGCGGCCCCGGATCCCGGGGGGGCGGGAACCCCGCCGCCCGGCGATGGAGGCTCCCAGTCGTGGGGGCCGTGTTGTGGCATCCTCTTGGGGCCCACAGGTAGGTGGACACTGCCTGTGGTATTCTGAGTAATAATATAGTTATTACACATCAATAATCGATTTTAATAATTCTCAATGGTACTAATATAGGATTCCATTGTTAATTTTCATTATTTTAAGTACCTGATTATACAATCTTAGTATTAATTATTAATATTAGTGTTAATGAACAATATTATTTGTCCCTATTACTAATCATAATTTTCTTACCTGCAACACTTTGCATTGATTTAAGAAACATTCATGGCGGATATCATTATTTGAATATTCATGGGGATATTAATATTAATTACCATTCCAAATCGTTAACATTTTAATCCACCCTAACTTTTTACAAAGTTGATTGTGATCATTAATATCGATTATTAGTATTATATTTAATATATTTACTAATATTAATAATTAATTGACTGTTGCTGATATGCACCAGGGGGAGGATGTTACTAACTCAAACATCAAAAAAGATGTTCACTCACCCAATGATATTGCTTCAAATTTCCGTCCAAGAAAGGAATATAGACAGGCAATATTGCTGGGAGTAGACACACACCTGGGATAATGTAATTAATCTTCAGGAGGAAGATTGGGATATGATTCTCAATATAGACGTGGCGTGGCGGCGGCTGGCGGCCCCGGATCGCGGGGGGGCGGGTCCCCCGCCCCCCGGCGATGGGGGTCCGCCAGCCGCCGGGGGGGCGTGGCGTGGCGGCGGCTGGCGGCCCCGGATCGCGGGGGGCGGGTCCCCCGCCCCCCGGCGATGGGGGTCCGCCAGCCGCCGGGGGGGCGTGGCGGTGGCGGCGGCTGGCGGCCCCGGATCGCGGTGGGGCGGGACCACCCGCCCCCCGGCGATGGGGGTTCCGCCACCGCCTGGGGGGGGCGTGGCCGTGGCGGCGGCTGGCGGCCCCGGATCGCGGGGGGCGGGTCCCCCGCCCCCGGCGATGGGGGTCCGCCAGCCCGCCGGGGGGCGTGGCGTGGCGGCGGCTGGCGGCCCGGATCGCGGGGGGGCGGTCCCCCGCCCCCCGGCGATGGGGGGTCCGCCAGCCGCCGGGGGGGGGCGTGGCGTGGGGCGGCGACTGGCGGCCCGGATCGCGGGGGGGCGGGTCCCCCGCCCCCCGGCGATGGGGTGTCCGCCAGCCGCCGGGGGGGCGGGGCGTTGGCGGCGCGGCGGCCCCGGATCGCGGGGGGGCGGGTCCCCCGCCCCCCGACGATGGGGTTCCGCCAGCCGCCGGGGGGCGTGGCGTGGCGGCGGCTGGCGGCCCCGGATCGCGGGGGGGGGGGCGGATCCCCCGCCCCCCGGCGATGGGGGTCCGCCAGCCGCCGGGGGGGCGTGGCGTGGCGGGCGGCTGGCGGCCCCGGATCGCGGGGGGGCGGGTCCCTCGCCCCCGGCGAGGGGGTTCCGCCACCGCCGGGGGGGGGCGTGGGCGTGGCGGCGGCTGGCGGCCCCGGATCGCGGGGGGGGCTGGTCCCCCCGCCCCCCGGCGATGGGGGTCCGCCAGCCGCCGGGGGGGCTTGGCGTGGGCCGTGGCTGCCGGCCCCGGATCGCGGGGGGGCGGGTACCCCGCCGCCCGGCGATGGAGGCTCCCAGTCGTGGGGGCCGTGTTGTGGCATCCTCTTGGGGCCCACAGGTAGGTGGACACTGCCTGGGGTATTCTGAGTAATAATATAGTTATTACACATCAATAATCGATTTTAATAATTATCATTGGGTACTAATAGGATACCATTGTTAATTTTCATTATTTTAAGTACCTGATTATGCAATCTTAGTATTAATTATTAATATTAGTGTTAATGAACAATATTATTTGGTCCCTAGTACTAATCATAATTTTCTTACCTGCATCACTTTGCATTGATTTAAGAAACATTGATGGCGGATATCATTATTTGAATATTCATGGGGATATTAATATTAATTACCATTCCAAATCGTTAACATTTTAATCCACCCTAACTTTTTACGAAGTTGATTGTGATCATTAATATCGATTATTAGTATTAATATTTAATATATTTACTAATATTAATAATTAATTGATTGTTGCTGAAATGCACCAGGGGGAGGATGTTACTAATTCAAACATCAAAAAAGATGTTCACTCACCCAATGATATTGCTTCAAATTCCGTCCAAGAAAGGAATATAGACAGGCAATATTGCTGGGAGTAGACACACACCTGCGATAATGTAATTAATCTTCCGGAGGAAGATTGGGATATGATTCTCAATATAGACGTGGCGTGGCGGCGGCTGGCGGCCCGGACTCGCGGGGGGGGCGGGTCCCCCGCCCCCCGGCGATGGTGGTCCGCCAGCCGCCGGGGGGGCGTGGCGTGGCGGCGGCTGGCGGCCCCGGATCGCGGGGGGGCGGGTCCCCCGCCCCCCGGCGATGGGGGTCCGCCAGCCGCCGGGGGGGCGTGGCGTGGCGGCGGCTGACGGCCCCGGATCGCCGGGGGGGCGGGTCCCCCGCCCCCCGGCGATGGGGGTCCGCCAGCCGCCGGGGGGGGCGTGGCGTGGCGGCGGCTGGCGGCCCCGGATCGCGGGGGGGCGGGTCCCCCGCCCCCCGGCGATGGGGGTCCGCCAGCCGCCGGGGGGGCGTGGCGTGGCCGTGGCTGCCGGCCCCGGATCGCCGGGGGGCGGGGTACCCCGCCGCCCGGCGATGGAGGCTCCCAGTCGTGGGGGGCCGTGTTGTGGCATCCTCTTGGGGCCCACAGGTAGGTGGACACTGCCTGTGGTATTCTGAGTATAATATAGTTATGACACATCAATAATCGATTTTAATAATTCTCATTGGTACTAATAATAGGATACCATTGTTAATTTTCATTATTTAGGTACCTGATTATGCAATCTTAGTATTAATTATTAATATTAGTGTTAATGAACAATATTATTTGTCCCTATTACTAATCATAATTTTCTTACCTGCATCACTTTGCATTGATTTAAAAAACATTGATGGCGGATATCATTATTTGAATATTCATGGGGATATTAATATTAATTACCATTCCAAATCGTTAACATTTTAATCCACCCTAACTTTTAAGGAAGTTGATTGTGATCATTAATATCGATTATTAGTATAAATATTTAACATATTTACTAATATTAATAATTAATTGATTGTTGCTGAAATGCACCAGGGGGAGGATGTTACTAATTCAAACATCAAAAAGATGTTCACCTCACCCAATGATATTGCTTCAAATTTCCGTCCAAGAAAGGAATATAGACAGGCAATATTGCTGGGAGTAGACACACACCTGCGATAATGTAATTAATCTTCCGGAGGAAGATTGGGATATGATTCTCAATATAGACGTGGCGTGGCGGCGGCTGGCGGCCCCGGATCGCGGGGGGGCGGGTCCACCGCCCCCCGGCGATGGGGGTCCGCCAGCCGCCGGGGGGGCGTGGCGTGGCGGCGGCTGGCGGTCCCGGATCGCGGGGGGGCGGGGGGATGGCGGCGGCTGGCGGCCCCGGATCCCGGGGGGGGCGGGAACCCCGCCGCCCGGCGATGGAGGCTCCCAGTCGTGGGGGCCGTGTTGTGGCATCCTCTTGGGGCCCACAGGTAGGTGGACACTGCCTGTGGTATTCTGAGTAATAATATAGTTATTACACATCAATAATCGATTTTAATAATTCACAATGGTACTAATAATAGGATTCCATTGTTAATTTTCATTATTTTAAGTACCTGATTATACAATCTTAGTATTAATTATTAATATTAGTGTTAATGAACAATATTATTTGTCCCTATTACTAATCATAATTTTCTTACCTGCATCATTTTGCATTGATTTAAGAAACATTGATGGCGGATATCATTATTTGAATATTCATGGTGATATTAATATTCATTACCATTCCAAATCGTTAACATTTTAATCCACCCTAACTTTTTACGAA
Organism: Rhinopithecus roxellana; assembly: GCF_007565055.1. NCBI lineage: Eukaryota > Metazoa > Chordata > Mammalia > Primates > Cercopithecidae > Rhinopithecus > Rhinopithecus roxellana. The sequence continues at coordinate 3,905 of NW_022142875.1, read as the reverse complement.
GTTGATTGTGATCATTAATATCGATTATTAGTATTAATATTTAATATATTTACTAATATTAATAATTAATTGATTGTTGCTGAAATGCACCAGGGGGAGGATGTTACTAATTCAAACATCAAAAAAGATGTTCACTCACCCAATGATATTGCTTCAAATTTCCGTCCAAGAAAGGAATATAGACAGGCAATATTCCTGGGAGTAGACACACACCTGGGATAATGTAATTAATCTTCTGGAGGAAGATTGGGATATGATTCTCAATATAGACGTGGCGTGGCGGCGGCTGGCGGCCCCGGATCGCGGGGGGCGGGTCCCCCGCCCCCGGCGATGGGGGTCCGCCAGCCGCCGGGGGCGTGGCGTGGCGGCGGCTGGCGGCCCCGGATCGCGGGGGGGCGGGTCCCCCGCCCCCGGCGATGGGGGTCCGCCAGCCGCCGGGGGGCGTGGCGTGGCGGCGGCTGGCGGCCCGGATCGCGGGGGGCGGGTCCCCCGCCCCGGCGATGGGGCCGCCAGCCGCCGGGGGGGGGCGTGGCGGCGGCTGGCGGCCCCGGATCGCCGGGGGGCGTACCCCGCCGCCGGCGATGGAGGCTCCCAGTCGTGGGGGCCGTGTTGTGGCATCCTCTTGGGGCCCACAGGTAGGTGGACACTGCCTGTGGTATTCTGAGTAATAATATAGTTATTACACATCAATAATCGATTTTAATAATTCATTGGTACTAATAATAGGATACCATTTTAATTTTCATTATTTTAAGTACCTGATTATGCAATCTTAGTATTAATTATTAATATTAGTGTTAATGAACAATTATTTGTCCCTATTACTAATCATAATTTTCTTACCTGCATCACTTTGCATTGATTTAAGAAACATTGATGGCGGATATCATTATTTGAATATTCATGGTGATATTAATATTATTACCATTCCAAATCGTTAACATTTTAATCCACCCTAACTTTTTACGAAGTTGATTGTGATCATTAATATCGATTATTAGTATTAATATTTAATATATTTACTAATATTAATAATTAATTGATTGTTGCTGAAATGCACCAGGGGGAGGATGTTACTAATTCAAACATCAAAAAAGATGTTCACTCACCCAATGATATTGCTTCAAATTTCCGTCCAAGAAAGGAATATAGACAGGCAATATTGCTGGGAGTAGACACACCTGCGATAATGTAATTAATCTTCCGGAGGAAGATTGGGATATGATTCTCAATATAGACGTTGCGTGGCGGCGGCTGGCGGCCCCGGATCGCGGGGGGCGGGTCCCCCTCCCCCCGGCGATGGGGGTCCGCCAGCCGCCGGGGGCGTGGCGTGGGGGCGGCTGGCGCCCCGGATCGCGGGGGGGCGTCCCGCCCCCCGGCGATGGGGGTCCGCCAGCCGCCGGGGGGGGGTGGCGTGGCGGCGGCTGGCGGCCCCGGATCGCGGGGGGCGGGTCCCCCGCCCCCCGGCGATGCGGTCCGCCAGCCGCCGCGGGGGTGACGTGGCGTGGCTGCCGGCCCGGATCGCCGGGGGGCGGGTACCCCGCCGCCCGGCGATGGAGGCTCCCAGTCGTGGGGGCCGTGTTGTGGCATCCTCTTGGGGCCCACAGGTAGGTGGACACTGCCTGTGGTATTCTGAGTAATAATATAGTTATTACACATCAATAATCGATTTTAATAATTCTCATTGGTACTATAATAGGATACCATTGTTAATTTTCATTATTTTAAGTACCTGATTATGCAATCTTAGTATTAATATTAATATTAGTGTTAATGAACATATTTTTGTCCCTATTACTAATCATAATTTTCTTACCTGCATCACTTTGCATTGATTTAGAAACATTGATGGCGGATATCATTATTTGAATATTCATGGTGATATTAATATTCATTACCATTCCAAATCGTTAACATTTTAATCCACCCTAATTTTTACGAAGTTGATTGTGATCATTAATATCGATTATTAGTATTAATTTAATATATTTACTAATATTAATAATTAATTGATTGTTGCTGAAATGCACCAGGGGGAGGATGTTACTAATTCAAACATCAAAAAAGATGTTCACTCACCCAATGATATTGCTTCAAATTTCCGTCCAAGAAGGAATATAGACAGGCAATATTGCTGGGAGTAGACACACACCTGCGATAATGTAATTAATCTTCGGAGGAAGATTGGGATATGATTCTCAATATAGACGTTGCGTGGCGGCGGCTGGCGGCCCCGGATCGCGGGGGGGCGGGTCCCCCGCCCCCCGGCGATGGGGGTCCGCCAGCCGCCGGGGGGGCGTGGCGAGGCGGCGGCTGGCGGGTCCCGGATCGGGGGGGGGGGGGGGGATGGCGGCGGCTGGCGGCCCGGATCCCGGGGGGGCGGGAACCCCGCCGCCGGCGATGGAGGCTCCCAGTCGTGGGGGCCGTGTTGTGGCATCCTCTTGGGGCCCACAGGTAGGTGGACACTGCCTGTGGTTCTGAGTAATAATAGTTATTACACATCAATAATCGATTTTAATAATTCTCAATGGTACTAATAATAGGATTCCATTGTTAATTTTCATTATTTTAAGTACCTGATTATACAATCTTAGTATTAATTATTAATATTAGTGTTAATGAACAATATTATTTGTCCCTATTACTAATCATAATTTTCTTACCTGCATCACTTTGCATTGATTTAAGAAACATTCATGGCGGATATCATTATTTGAATATTCATGGTGATATTAATATTAATTACCATTCCAAATCGTTAACATTTTAATCCACCCTAACTTTTTACGAAGTTGATTGTGATCATTAATATCGATTATTAGTATTAATATTTAATATATTACTAATATTAATAATTAATTGACTGTTGCTGATATGCACCAGGGGGAGGATGTTACTAACTCAAACATCAAAAAAGATGTTCACTCACCCAATGATATTGCTTCAAATTTCCGTCCAAGAAAGGAATATAGACAGGCAATATTGCTGGGAGTAGACACACACCTGGGATAATTAATTAATCTGGAGGAAGATTGGGATATGATTCTCAATATAGACGTGGCGTGGCGGCGGCTGGCGGCCCCGGATCGCGGGGGGGCGGGTCCCCCGCCCCCCGGCGATGGGGGTCCGCCAGCCGCCGGGGGGGCGTGGCGTGGCGGCGGCTGGCGGCCCCGGATCGCGGGGGGCGGGTCCCCCGCCCCCCGGCGATGGGGGTCCGCCAGCCGCCGGGGGGGGTGGCGTGGCCGTGGCTGCCGGCCCCGGATCGCGGGGGGCGGGTACCCCGCCGCCCGGCGATGGAGGCTCCCAGTCGTGGGGGCCGTGTTGTGGCATCCTCTTGGGGCCCACAGGTAGGTGGACACTGCCTGTGGTATTCTGAGTAATAATATAGTTATTACACATCAATAATCGATTTTAATAATTCTCATTGGTACTAATAGGATACCATGTTAATAATTTCATTATTTTAAGTACCTGATTATGCAATCTTAGTATTAATTATTAATATTAGTGTTAATGAACAATATTATTTGTCCCTATTACTAATCATAATTTTCTTACCTGCATCACTTTGCATTGATTTAAGAAACATTGATGGCGGATATCATTATTTGAATATTCATGGGGATATTAATATTAATTACCATTCCAAATCGTTAACATTTTAATCCACCCTAACTTTTTACGAAGTTGATTGTGATCTTAATATCGATTATTAGTATTAATATTTAATATATTTACTAATATTAATAATTAATTGATTGTTGCTGAAATGCACCAGGGGGAGGATGTTACTAATTCAAACATCAAAAAACATGTTCACTCCCAATGATATTGCTTCAAATTTCCGTCCAAGAAAGGAATATAGACAGGCAATATTGCTGGGAGTAGACACACACCTGCGATAA
>NW_022142874.1:0-9760 GCF_007565055.1 Rhinopithecus roxellana | reverse complement strand
CCCATCGCCGGGGGGCGGGGGACCCGCCCCCCCGCGATCCGGGGCCGCCAGCCGCCGCCACGACGCCACGCCCCCCCGCGGCGGCGACCCCCATCGCCGGGGCGGGGGACCCGCCCCCCCGCGATCCGGGGCCGCCAGCCACGCCGCCACGCCACGTCTATATTGGGAATCATATCGCAATCTTCCTCCTACAGATCAATTACATTATCCCAGCTGTGTGTCTACTCCCAGCATATTGCCTGTCTATATCCCCTTCTTGGACGGAATTTGAAGCAATATCATTGGGTGAGTGTACATCTTTTGTGATGTTTTAAGTAGTAACATCCTCCCCCTGGTGGATATCAACAACGATCAATTAATTATTAATATTAATAAATATATTACATATTAATACTAATAATCGATATTAATGATCACAATAAACTTCGTAAAAATTTATGGTGGATTAAAATGATAAAGATTGGAATGCTAATTAATATTAATATCAAAAATAAATTTTCAAAGAATGATATCCGGCATGAATGTTACTTAAATCAATAAAAAGTGATGCGGATAAGAAAATTCCGATTAGTATTAGGAACTAATAATATTGTTCATTAACATGAATATTAATAATTAATAGTAAGATTGCATAATCAGGTACTTAAAATAATGAAAATTAAAATGGTATCCTATTATTAGTACCGTTGAGAAATATGAAAATCGATCATTGGTGTGTAATAACTATATTATTACCGGAAATACCACAGGCAGTGTACACCTATTTGTGGGCCCCAAAACGCCGCCACATTACGGCCCCCACGACTGGGGCCTCCATCGCAGGGGGGCGGGGGACCCGCCCCCCGGGATCCGGGGCCGCCAGCCGCCGCCACGCCACGCCCCGCCGGCGGCTGGCGGACCCCCATCGCCGGGGGGCGGGGGACCCGCCCCCCCGCGATCCGGGGCCGCCAGCCGCCGCCACGCCACGCCCCCCCGGCGGCTGGCGGACCCCCATCGCCGGGGGGGGGACCCGCCCCCCGCGATCCGGGGCCGCCAGCCGCCGCCACGCCACGCCCCCGGCGGCTGGCGGACCCCCATCGCCGGGGGGCGGGGGACCCGCCCCCCCCGCGATCCGGGGCCGCCCAGCCGCCGCCACGCCACGCCCCCCGGCGGCTGGCGGACCCCCATCGCGGGGGGCGGGGGACCCGCCCCCCCGCGATCCGGGCCGCCAGCCGCCGCCACGCCACGCCCCCCCGGCGGCTGGCGGACCCCCATCGCCGGGGGCGGGGGACCCGCCCCCCCGCGATCCGGGGCCGCCAGCCGCCGCCACGCCACGCCCCCCCGGCGGCTGGCGGACCCCATCGCCGGGGGGCGGGGGACCCGCCCCCCCGCGATCCGGGGCCGCCAGCCGCCGCCACGCCACGCCCCCCCGGCGGCTGGCGGACCCCCATCGCCGGGGGGCGGGGACCCGCCCCCCCGCGATCCGGGGCCGCCAGCCGCCGCCACGCCACCCCCCGGCGGCTGGCGGACCCCCATCGCCGGGGGGGGGGACCCGCCCCCCCGCGATCCGGGGCCGCCAGCCGCCGCCACGCCACGCCCCCCCGGCGGCTGGCGGACCCCCATCGCCGGGGGGCGGGGGACCCGCCCCCCCGCGATGGGGCCGCCAGCCGCCGCCACGCCACGCCCCCCGGCGGCTGGCGGACCCCCATCGCCGGGGGGCGGGGGACCCGCCCCCCCGCGATCCGGGGCCGCCAGCCGCCGCCACGCCACGTCTATATGGGAATCATATCGCAATCTTCCTCCTACAGATCAATTACATTATCCCAGCTGTGTGTCTACTCCCAGCAATATTGCCTGTCTCTATTCCCTTCTTGGACGGAAATTTGAAGCAATATCATTGGGTGAGTGTACATCTTTTGTGATGTTTTAAGTAGTAACATCCTCCCCCTGGTGGATATCAACAATCAATTAATTATTAATATTAATAAATATATTAATATTAATACTAATCGATATTAATGATCACAATAAACTTCGTAAAAATTTATGGTGGATTAAAATGATAAGATTTGGAAGGCTAATTAATATTAATTCAAAAATAATTTTCAAAGAATGATATCCGGCATGAATGTTACTTAAATCAATAAAAAGATGTGATGCGGATAAGAAAATTCCGATTAGTATTAGGACTAATAATATTGTTCATTAACATGAATATAATAATTAATAGTAAGATTGCATAATCAGGTACTTAAAATAATGAAAATTAAAATGGTATCCTATTATTAGTACCGTTGAGAATATGAAAATCGATCATTGTGTGTGTAATAACTATATTATTACCGGAAATACCACAGGCAGTGTACACACCATCGGGGCCCAACGACGCCACGCCACCCCCGCCGCGGCTGGGGCCCCATCGCCGGGGGCGGGGGACCCGCCCCCCGCGATCCGGGGCCGCCAGCCGCCGCCACGCCACGCCCCCCGGCGGCTGGCGGACCCCCATCGCCGGGGGGCGGGGGACCCGCCCCCCCGCGATCCGGGGCCGCCAGCCGCCGCCACGCCACCCCCGCCGGCGGCTGGCGGACCCCCATCGCCGGGGGGCGGGGGACCCCCCCCCGCGATCCGGGGCCGCCAGCCGCCGCCACGCCACGCCCCCCGGCGGCTGGCGGACCCCATCGCCGGGGGCGGGGGACCCGCCCCCCCGCGATCCGGGGCCGCCAGCCGCCGCCACGCCACGCCCCCCCGGCGGCTGGCGGACCCCCATCGCCGGGGGGCGGGGACCCGCCCCCCGCGATCCGGGGCCGCCAGCCGCCGCCACGCCACGCCCCCCCGGCGGCTGGCGGACCCCCATCGCCGGGGGCGGGGGACCCGCCCCCCCGCGATCCGGGGCCGCCAGCCGCCGCCACGCCACGCCCCCCCGGCGGCTGGCGGACCCCCATCGCCGGGGGGCGGGGGACCCCCCCCCCCGCGATCCGGGGCCGCCAGCCGCCGCCACGCCACGCCCCCCCGGCGGCTGGCGGACCCCCATCGCCGGGGCGGGGGACCCGCCCCCCGCGATCCGGGGCCGCCAGCCGCCGCCACGCCACGCCCCCCGGCGGCTGGCGGACCCCCATCGCCGGGGGGCGGGGGACCCGCCCCCCCGCGATCCGGGGCCGCCGCCGCCGCCACGCCACGCCCCCCGGCGGCTGGCGGACCCCCATCGCCGGGGGCGGGGGACCCGCCCCCCCGCGATCCGGGGCCGCCAGCCGCCGCCACGCCACGCCCCCCCGGCGGCTGGCGGACCCCCATCGCCGGGGGGCGGGGGACCCGCCCCCCCGCGATCCGGGGCCGCCAGCCGCCGCCACGCCACGCCCCCCCGGCGGCTGGCGGACCCCCATCGCCGGGGGGCGGGGGACCCGCCCCCCCGCGATCCGGGGCCGCCAGCCGCCGCCACGCCACGCCCCCCGGCGGCTGGCGGACCCCCATCGCCGGGGGGCGGGGGACCCGCCCCCCCGCGATCCGGGGCCGCCAGCCGCCGCCACGCCACGCCCCCCGGCGGCTGGCGGACCCCCATCGCCGGGGGGCGGGGGACCCGCCCCCCCGCGATCCGGGGCCGCCAGCCGCCGCCACGCCACGCCCCCCCGGCGGCTGGCGGACCCCCATCGCCGGGGGCGGGGGACCCGCCCCCCCGCGATCCGGGGCCGCCAGCCGCCGCCACGCCACGCCCCCCCGGCGGCTGGCGGACCCCCATCGCCGGGGGGCGGGGGACCCGCCCCCCCGCGATCCGGGGCCGCCAGCCGCCGCCACGCCACGCCCCCCCGGCGGCTGGCGGACCCCCATCGCCGGGGGGCGGGGGACCCGCCCCCCCGCGATCCGGGGCCGCCAGCCGCCGCCACGCCACCCCCCCCGGCGGCTGGCGGACCCCCATCGCCGGGGGCGGGGGACCCGCCCCCCGCGATCCGGGGCCGCCAGCCGCCGCCACGCCACGCCCCCCGGCGGCTGGCGGACCCCCATCGCCGGGGGGCGGGGGACCCGCCCCCCCGCGATCCGGGGCCGCCAGCCGCCGCCACGCCACGCCCCCCCGGCGGCTGGCGGACCCCCATCGCCGGGGGGCGGGGGACCCGCCCCCCCGCGATCCGGGGCCGCCAGCCGCCGCCACGCCACGCCCCCCCGGCGGCTGGCGGACCCCCATCGCCGGGGGGCGGGGGACCCGCCCCCCCGCGATCCGGGGCCGCCAGCCGCCGCCACGCCACGCCCCCCGGCGGCTGGCGGACCCCCATCGCCGGGGGGCGGGGGACCCGCCCCCCCGCGATCCGGGGCCGCCAGCCGCCGCCACGCCACGCCCCCCGGCGGCTGGCGGACCCCCATCGCCGGGGGGCGGGGGACCCGCCCCCCCGCGATCCGGGGCCGCCAGCCGCCGCCACGCCACGTCTATATTGGGAATCATATCGCAATCTTCCTCCTAAGATCAATTACATCCCAGCTGTGTGTCTACTCCACCAATATTGCTGTCTATATCCCTTCTTGGACGGAAATTTGAAGCAATATCATTGGGTGAGTGTACATCTTTTGTGATGTTTTAAGTAGTAACATCCTCCCCCTGGTGGATATCAACAACGATCAATTAATTATTAATATTAATAAATATATTAATATAATACTAATAATCGATATTAATGATCACAATAAACTTCGTAAAAATTTATGGTGGATTAAAATGATAAAGATTTGGAATGCTAATTAATATTAATATCACCATTAATTTTCAAAGAATGATATCCGGCATGAATGTTACTTAAATCAATAAAAGTGATGCGGTAAGAAAATTCCGATTAGTATTAGGAACTAATAATATTGTTCATTAACATGAATATTAATAATTAATAGTAAGATTGCATAATCAGGTACTTAAAATAATGAAAATTAAAATGGTATCCTATTATTAGTACCGTTGAGAAATATGAAAATCGATCATTGGTGTGTAATAACTATATTATTACCGGAATACCACAGGCAGTGTACACCTATTTGTGGGCCCCAAACGCGCCACATTACGGCCCCCACGACGGGGCCTCCATCGCGGGGGGCGGGGACCCGCCCCCCCGGATCCGGGGCCGCCAGCCGCCGCCACGCCACCCCCCCGGCGGCGGCGGACCCCCATCGCCGGGGGCGGGGGACCCGCCCCCCCGCGATCCGGGCCGCCAGCCGCCGCCACGCCACGCCCCCCCCGGCGGCTGGCGGACCCCCATCGCCGGGGGGCGGGGACCCGCCCCCCGCGATCCGGGCCGCCAGCCGCCGCCACGCCACGCCCCCCCCGGCGGCTGGCGGACCCCCATCGGGGGGCGGGGGACCCCCCCCCGCGATCCGGGGCCGCCAGCCGCCGCCGCCACGCCCCCCCGGCGGCTGGCGGACCCCCATCGCCGGGGGGCGGGGACCCGCCCCCCCGCGATCCGGGGCCGCCCAGCCGCCGCCACGCCCCCCCCGGCGGCTGGCGGACCCCCATCGCCGGGGGGCGGGGGACCCCCCCCCGCGATCCGGGGCCGCCAGCCGCCGCCACGCCACGCCCCCCCCGGCGGCTGGCGGACCCCCATCGCCGGGGGCGGGGGACCCGCCCCCCGCGATCCGGGGCCGCCAGCCGCCGCCACGCCACGCCCCCCCGGCGGCTGGCGGACCCCCATCGCCGGGGGGCGGGGACCCGCCCCCCCGCGATCCGGGGCCGCCAGCCGCCGCCACGCCACGCCCCCCCGGCGGCTGGCGGACCCCCATCGCCGGGGGGCGGGGGACCCCCCCCCCGCGATCCGGGGCCGCCAGCCGCCGCCACGCCACGCCCCCCCGGCGGCTGGCGGACCCCCATCCGGGGGGCGGGGGACCCGCCCCCCGCGATCCGGGGCCGCCAGCCGCCGCCACGCCACGCCCCCCCGGCGGCTGGCGGACCCCCATCGCCGGGGGGCGGGGGACCCGCCCCCCCGCGATCCGGGGCCGCCAGCCGCCGCCACGCCACGCCCCCCCGGCGGCTGGCGGACCCCCATCGCCGGGGGGCGGGGGACCCGCCCCCCCGCGATCCGGGGCCGCCAGCCGCCGCCACGCCACGCCCCCCCGGCGGCTGGCGGACCCCCATCGCCGGGGGCGGGGGACCCGCCCCCCCGCGATCCGGGGCCGCCAGCCGCCGCCACGCCACGCCCCCCCGGCGGCTGGCGGACCCCCATCGCCGGGGGCGGGGGACCCGCCCCCCGCGATCCGGGGCCGCCAGCCGCCGCCACGCCACGCCCCCCCCGGCGGCTGGCGGACCCCCATCGCCGGGGGGCGGGGGACCCGCCCCCCCGCGATCCGGGGCCGCCAGCCGCCGCCACGCCACGCCCCCCCGGCGGCTGGCGGACCCCCATCGCCGGGGGGCGGGGGACCCGCCCCCCCGCGATCCGGGGCCGCCAGCCCCGCCGCCACGCCCCCCCCCGGCGGCTGGCGGACCCCCATCGCCGGGGGGCGGGGGACCCGCCCCCCGCGATCCGGGGCCGCCAGCCGCCGCCACGCCCGCCCCCCGGCGGCTGGCGGACCCCCATCGCCGGGGGGCGGGGGACCCGCCCCCCCGCGATCCGGGGCCGCCAGCCGCCGCCACGCCACGTCTATATTGGGAATCATATCGCAATCTTCCTCCTACAGATCAATTACATTATCCCAGCTGTGTGTCTACTCCCAGCAATATTGCCTGTCTATATCCCTTCTTGGACGGAAATTTGAAGCAATATCATTGGGTGAGTGTACATCTTTTGTGATGTTTTAAGTAGTAACATCCTCCCCTGGTGGATATCAACAACGATCAATTAATTATTAATATTAATAAATATATTACATATTAATACTAATAATCGATATTAATGATCACATAAACTTCGTAAAAATTTATGGTGGATTAAAATGATAAAGATTTGGAATGCTAATTATTTAATATCAAAATAATTTTCAAAGAATGATATCCGGCATGAATGTTACTTAAATCAATAAAAAGTGATGCGGATAAGAAAATTCCGATTAGTATTAGGAACTAATAATATTGTTCATTAACATGAATATTAATAATTAATAGTAAGATTGCATAATCAGGTACTTAAATAATGAAAATTAAATGGTATCCTATTATTAGTACCGTTGAGAATATGAAAATCGATCATTGGTGTGTAATAACTATATTATTACCGGAAATACCACAGGCAGTGTACACCGATGTGGGCCCCACGCCGCCCGCCACGCCCCCCGGCGGGGCCCCATCGCCGGGGGGCGGGGGACCGCCCCCCGCGATCCGGGGCCGCCAGCCGCCGCCACGCCACGCCCCCCGGCGGCTGGCGGACCCCCATCGCCGGGGGCGGGGGCCCCCCCCCGCGATCCGGGGCCGCCAGCCGCCGCCACGCCACGCCCCCCCGGCGGCTGGCGGACCCCCATCGCCGGGGGGGGGGACCCGCCCCCCCGCGATCCGGGGCCGCCAGCCGCCGCCACGCCACGCCCCGGCGGCTGGCGGACCCCCATCGCCGGGGGGCGGGGGACCCGCCCCCCCGCGATCCGGGGCCGCCAGCCGCCGCCACGCCACGCCCCCCCGGCGGCTGGCGGACCCCATCGCCGGGGGGCGGGGACCCGCCCCCCCGCGATCCGGGGCCGCCAGCCGCCGCCACGCCACGCCCCCCCCGGCGGCTGGCGGACCCCCATCGCCGGGGGGCGGGGGACCCGCCCCCCCGCGATCGGGGCCGCCAGCCGCCGCCACGCCACGCCCCCCCCGGCGGCTGGCGGACCCCCATCGCCGGGGGGCGGGGGACCCCCCCCCGCGATCCGGGGCCGCCAGCCGCCGCCACGCCACGCCCCCCCGGCGGCTGGCGGACCCCCATCGCCGGGGGGCGGGGGACCCGCCCCCCCGCGATCCGGGGCCGCCAGCCGCCGCCACGCCACGCCCCCCCGGCGGCTGGCGGACCCCCATCGCCGGGGGGGGGGACCCGCCCCCCCGCGATCCGGGGCCGCCAGCCGCCGCCACGCCACGCCCCCCCGGCGGCTGGCGGACCCCCATCGCCGGGGGGCGGGGACCCGCCCCCCCGCGATCCGGGGCCGCCAGCCGCCGCCACGCCACGCCCCCCCGGCGGCTGGCGGACCCCCATCGCCGGGGGGCGGGGGACCCGCCCCCCGCGATCCGGGGCCGCCAGCCGCCGCCACGCCACGCCCCCCCGGCGGCTGGCGGACCCCCATCGCCGGGGGCGGGGGACCCGCCCCCCGCGATCCGGGGCCGCCAGCCGCCGCCACGCCACGCCCCCCCGGCGGCTGGCGGACCCCCATCGCCGGGGGGCGGGGGACCCGCCCCCCCGCGATCCGGGGCCGCCAGCCGCCGCCACGCCACGCCCCCCCGGCGGCTGGCGGACCCCCATCGCCGGGGGGCGGGGGACCCGCCCCCCGCGATCCGGGGCCGCCAGCCGCCGCCACGCCACCCCCCCGGCGGCTGGCGGACCCCCATCGCCGGGGGGCGGGGGACCCGCCCCCCCGCGATCCGGGGCCGCCAGCCGCCGCCACGCCACGCCCCCCCGGCGGCTGGCGGACCCCCCGCCGGGGGGCGGGGGACCCGCCCCCCGCGATCCGGGGCCGCCAGCCGCCGCCACGCCACGCCCCCCCGGCGGCTGGCGGACCCCATCGCCGGGGGGCGGGGGACCCGCCCCCCCGCGATCCGGGGCCGCCGCCGCCGCCACGCCCCCCCCGGCGGCTGGCGGACCCCCATCGCCGGGGGCGGGGGACCCGCCCCCCCGCGATCCGGGGCCGCCAGCCGCCGCCACGCCACGTCTATTGGGAATCATATCGCAATCTTCCTCCTACAGATCAATTACATTATCCCAGCTGTGTGTCTACTCCCAGCAATATTGCCTGTCTATATTCCCTTCTTGGACGGAAATTTGAAGCAATATCATTGGGTGAGTGTACTCTTTTGTGATGTTTTAAGTAGTAACATCCTCCCCCTGGTGGATATCAACAACGATCAATTAATTATTAATATTAATAAATATATTACATATTAATACTAATAATCGATATTAATGATCACAATAAACTTCGTAAAAATTTATGGTGGATTAAAATGATAAGATTTGGAATGCTAATTAATATTAATATCAAAAATTAATTTTCAAAGAATGATATCCGGCATGAATGTTACTTAAATCAATAAAAGTGATGCGGATAAGAAAATTCCGATTAGTATTAGGAACTAATAATATTGTTCATTAACATGAATATTAATAATTAATAGTAAGATTGCATAATCAGGTACTTAAAATAATGAAAATTAAAATGGTATCCTATTATTAGTACCGTTGAGAATATGAAAATCGATCATTGGTGTGTATAACTATATTATTACCGGAAATACCACAGGCAGTTACACAGGCCCCCGGGATCCGGGGGCCCGCCGCCGCCACGCCACCCCCCGCCGGCGGCTGGCGACCCCCATCGCCGGGGGCGGGGGACCCGCCCCCCCGCGATCCGGGGCCGCCAGCCGCCGCCACGCCACGCCCCCCCGGCGGCTGGCGGACCCCCATCGCCGGGGGGCGGGGGACCCGCCCCCCCGCGATCCGGGGCCGCCAGCCGCCGCCACGCCACCCCCCCCGGCGGCTGGCGGACCCCATCGCCGGGGCGGGGGACCCGCCCCCCCGCGATCCGGGGCCGCCAGCCGCCGCCACGCCACCCCCCGGCGGCTGGCGGACCCCCATCGCCGGGGGGCGGGGGACCCGCCCCCCCGCGATCCGGGGCCGCCAGCCGCCGCCACGCCACGCCCCCCCGG